>NW_019268308.1:206987-380305 GCF_002742605.1 Olea europaea var. sylvestris
AATCTGATACAAGATTTACAAATTAAGTCAACCCTATGAAGTTATATTTTGATAACAAGGCAGTATGTGATATTTCCAATAATCTAGTTCAACATGATTGAACTGAGCATGTAAAGGTTGATAGACATTTTATCAAGGAGAATCGGGAAGTGAAGTTGATTGAAGTTCTTCATGTTCGATCCCTAGACTAGATTGCTGCTGTGCTGACAAAAGTAGTGTCAAACCAAGCGTTTAACGACTGTCTCTATAAACTAGGCATGAGAAATATCTATGCATCAACTTGAGGGAGAGTATTAATAATATGGAGTAAATATTTTATTTTTATCTCACTAGATATATTTTCCATATATTAATCAATTACAATCCTAAACTATAGGATCTGAAACTGTATACAATAGCTTTTTATGCAGATTACGTGGAAGAAAAAGGTATTTTTGAAGCATTTTCTCACAAACTTCTTAATCTTAACTATCTTTTAAAATTAGACCATCTACAATGGTGAGGCAAATTGGTGTAAAGTTTGGGGCCAAATTTGGAGTTTTTCAATATTTCTCATTTTGTATTTGTCTTTCCCTTTACAACAAATTTTTATTCCATCTGTATCCTTTTTTTATCTTTTAGAATTAATTTATTTTAATTTATTTATATTATTTTAATGTGATGATTATTTTTATTTAACATTGATTTTTAAATTACAATCAATTAATAAGTAATAATTATTGATACAACAAACTTAAATTTTTCATTAATTTTTTTGTGCATTCAATGTAATTTTTTTAGTTATGGCATTCTGTTTTTTTTTTTTTATTTATGAATAAATACAATATTTTAGTTCGTTAAATATAATTTTTAATTTAATGATTGTAGTAACAATATAATTTTTAGTTAAATAATTTAAAATAAAATTTGGTGTAAAACCATCTCCAATGGTTACACCAAATATGGTGTAACTTTTACATCAAATTTGATGGAATCGTTGGAGAGATTACACCAAATTTGGTATAACATAAAAGGATTTTGTAATTTGTACATCATGTTTTTACATCATGATTGACATTTCCTTTGTTTTCAAAATATTATGAATGGAAAAACTTTTGTTTAATAGGCAAATGAAAATTTGTCATGTGGGTGTACATCAAGCATGATTGGATATAAAATTATTGCCTCGTCTGACACTCATTTTACAATTTTTTCTTCTTTTTTTCAAATTTATTGTTAACCACACATTATTAGAATAAAGCCCCGATTCGGGCTCCATTAAAATGTAATTTTGAAAAAAAAAAAAAAAGAGTTTTGAAAAAGTAATTTTTTTAAAAAAATGTATAATTAAAAAGTAGAAAAATGTTTTGAATTTATATGTGAAATATTTTGCCCCTGTTCGAGCTCCTTTTTAAGAAAATATATATTTTAAAAATTTATTTTCCATCACGGATTTTTTCATAAAATAATATTACATATAAATTTAAATTCTTTTCCTTATCTTTTAGCTCATCATTCTCCAAAAATCACTATTTCAAAACACATTTTTCCTCAAAAATCACCTTATTTGAAAAAAAAAAAAAAAATTTATTTTTGGTCTTCCAAATTCATTCCCTATATTCAGTTTGACATATCAGTCAGTTATTACAACCATAAGGTTTAAAATTGCTTCAATTTTCCATTATTGGATTGAATTATTCAATCACTTCCAATGTAAAATTTGCTGTAGAGTTCTTTGAAAATAAATAAGCATGCGTCTTTTTAAACTAAAAGTCACCAGCGCAACTATAGCGGTGCAAAAACTAGTTATCTAGCAAGCTAGTTTCTACATGTTCGATACCGTACAATTGCAATTTCTCAAAAAATATTGAAACTCGGGTATTTTTCAAGATGACAGGTTGCTCGATTAGGGAACATAAAGAGTGGAAAAATAGGAAAAAGAAAAAAAAATAAAAATAATAATAATTTATGAATGTGGCCGTTCTAAGATAAATATTTAACATGACTAATAAGCCATTTGGAAAATCTGGAGGAAAATAAACTGTTTATCAGTGAAATTTCGGACGATGATTCAATTCTTCTTAACTTGATTAAGGTTCTTTGCTCAATAAGTCATTAATTCAAGGAACTGAACAAGTGAAAACTTATCTCTTCCTAGAAATCTCTCTATTATTTATTCTCCTTATCCAAACAAGCCTTGAGCTATAATTATTCATTGCGTTAATGTTATGGTACCCTTAATAAATTAGGCGTTTATAAAAATAAAATAAAAAAATAAAATATTTTTGAAAAACTATATAATTTAAAAGTAAGAAAATATTGTAAATTAATGCGTAAAATTATTTGATTGAAAATGCATGATTAAAAATGAATTTAAAAAAAAAAATTAGATAATGCGGTTCAAAATTCAAATAAGGGTGGAGAACAAGGAGTACGTACACCCCAAGTATACAGCAAATGCCTCTCCATAGAATTCTGAAATGGCCAATTAATAACTAAGAATGGTTTTATTAATATATATTATCCTAAAGAATAAAATAACGATCCAACCAAAATGTAATGGAGTTCACGCATTGAGATAGAAATGTAACCCCGTTTTTCGGAAATGAAAATGGATATAATAGTGTTTTTTTTGAAAAATCAACGGTTGAAAAAAAATGAAAATTTTTCGATTTATATGTAATATTATTTTATAAAAGATTGTGTGGTTGAAAGTAAAAAAGAGAATAATTTAATTTAATTTAATTTAATTTAATGAGGGCCAAACTGGAGCAAAAGCGACTCGTTCAGAATGATAAAACTTTTTCTTCAAATATAACCAATTTAAAAGACTCTTTGTTTGATGCAGCTCTTCATGTTTTTCTTGTAGCTCATTTGCAAATGATATTCCATGCATATTTGTAAGGGCATTTTACTAGAACGACACATATTGTAGTTTTCATATCCAAACCTTCATAATACTTATCACTCTTATTTGAATTTTCAGCATCTTTGTCGAAACTAAATATTGGTTTTTTTTATGAAAGCCATGTGCAATCCACTCTCACTCGAGACATCCTTGATTTGAAGTTGGGACGTGTCAAAATTGATTTTTTCATCAAATTTCTCCACATCATATTTTACACTTGTCATATTTTCATTTAGCTGTATCACTTTAAACCACTTGGCACTTCGATTCTACTTATTTGTAAATGAGACAAATTTACTTTATTTTCACACACTCTTATTGTTAAGAGAAATTAGCAGACAAGAAAAATTTATAAGGTAAAATATTTACGAACTGTTGAAGCTTTAAATTTTTGAAAAAAATTGTACAATTATAGAATTTCACTCCCCAAACCTTCTAAGTATTGTAGAAAAAAATAATCAAAACTTTATTATATTTAGAGCTTGTTTGGTATGGATTTTGATAATTGATTTTTTGACCGTTAGAGATAAAATGAGTACTACCTGTAAAAGAAAAATTCAAAAATGACGGTTGAAATAGTAAAATAACGAACAAAAAATTGATTTTAATTGACTTTTAATCCGCAACAAAAAAGCACTTACAATATTTACTATTCATACAACCCACAAAAGACTAAAGAAAAATCAAGATGCTATATCTAAAATATTTCCTCAAAAAGATTATTTGGTTACGTACCAAAAAATACGAGAAAATACGACATTCATATGAAATTTTTGCTGAAATTTTTTAACCTAAAATTCTCTACATGTGTTCGGCCAAGCAGTAGAGTCCCGCAACAATTGTTTTGTCATTTCTTTTCAAAGTTTATTTTGGAACCTTTTCGTTGACCATTTTTAATTATCTACACCAAATTTGATATAATTAGAGCTTGTTTGGGAGTGATTTTTCATTCCAAAAAATTGATTTTTTTGGTTGTTATTTCATTATTCCAACAATAAAGTTTGATTTTTTTCTCACAGATGATCACCACTTTTCTCCTAACGATCACAAAATCAATTTTCAAAACCACTTCCAAACGGGGCCTTAATAAATTTGATATAGCCCCCATTTGGCTCCCTTTTTTTCAAATTAAAATGGGTAAAATAATATTTTTTTTTAAAATGAGTGGTTAAAAAAAAAAAATTCGATCTACGAGTAATGTTATTTTATGAAAGAATGTGTAATTAAAAATAATAGAGAAAAAATGAAAATTTAATTTAATGGATGTCAAATGGGACTACTTTGAAGTAGTTAAACCTTTTTTTTTTTTTTTTTAATATAAGGATCCGTTTGATAACATTAAGCCCCTGTTTGACCCCCATTTTTGGTAATGAAAATGGGGAGAATAGTGTTTTGTTGAAAAAATGAGTGGTTGAAAAAGAAGGAAAAATTTTCAATTTACGTGTAATATTATTTTATGGAAGATTGTGTGGTTGAAAATAGTAGAGAGAAAAATAGAATGTGGTGAAATGTAATTTAATGAGGATCAAACAGGGGCTGAGTTTCTATCGAAAATGTCATATTCGAGGAATTCGTTTTCTACTTTAACTATTTGATACGAAAGTAGAAATGTAGTTCGAATTTCAAGGTTCAAATACTTAAAGCATATTTTTGGTCAATTGAATAGAAATCAAGTTTCTATGATTTTAGTGGTTTTTTATTTTCCAATTTATATAAAATTGATTTGTCTTTTTTGACCTTTGCAATCAAATCAGATCCAAAGTCCTATGGCGCAGGAGAACAATGGTAGGGGCAGAAGAGAGGAGCACAAACTCAAAGAGAACGTGCCTGGGTCTATCAATCTGCAGGTTGTGGTACATTGTACTTTTCCACTTTTTGATTAATTTTTGCTACTTTTATGGATAACTGGGTTAAAGCGTCAATCAAATTTTTTGGTTAAAATGCCTCCACTCAATAATTTATGGTCAAATAGTCTATATTTATTTTTCATACATGTTTAAAGCCAGTAGTACCCTTTTAACTAATTTTGTGTACAAGTATCTTCTTATATTTCTTCGTATCCACATAAAAATAAACGAATTTAAGATTTTCCTACATTTGAAATGAAATCAAGACCAATAGCCCGAAAAAGTATGCCATTGATTTAAAATGTTAGGTGCCATTTCAATTTATTCCGTATTTGTTTCTCTTTATCTTCACTCAAATTCACATAGAAATGAACGAATACAAGTTTTTTTTTTTTTGCATTTGAAATAAAATGGTTACCCCGTGATCCAAATGGTAGGTTATCATTTTACATGACGAGGTGTCATTTCAATTAATTTCGCATTTGTTATACTTTTATCTACACTTAAATTCACATGAAAATCAATAAAATGCAAGTTTTGAATACATTTAGATATCATGATCTATATAAAGTTCACATGATAGTGACCAACACTATTGTTCGATAAGAAAACTGCATTAGATTTTACTACGAATATATGTAAGAACTTAAATTTCCTTATATTTTAATTATGAGATAAGGCATTCAACAAATTAACTCGCTCATTTTGCACAAGTCTTCAACAGTGTTCCAAAGTATGATCAACTAGCTTTGAAGTGAAAATGGAGACCTCGTTACCCAAAACCCATGCTGTCATTTTAAATGATTAAGTGTCATTTTATTTTGTATCTATACAACTTCATGTTCACTCATATCAACATGAAAATGAATGAAATGTAAGTTCTCATTATATTTGGACACCACGATCAATATAAAGTTTACGCGATGGCTACCAACACTATTGTTCTGCTAATAAACTACATTTTATTTAACTACAAAGGATTGTAAGTAACTCAATATTATTATATTTTTAATTATGAGATAAAATACTCAACAAATTAGCTCGTTAACTTGTACAAGTTTTCTAAGATATTCTAATATATGATTGGCTAGTCTTGAAATGAAGTTGAGACCCTGACCCAAAATGACATGACATATTGCCATTTTAACAAATATGTGTCATTTTCAATTAATTTCATGTCTATTTCACTTTATATTTCCTCGTATCCACATAAAAATGAATCACTACCAATTTTCACTACATTTAGACAAACGATCGATATAAAATTCACATGATAGTTATCAACACTATTGTTTTATGAGTAAACTATACTAAATTTTATTACGAATGTAAGTAACTCAAATTCTGTTATATTCCAATTATAAGATAAGATATTTAGTAATTTTACTCATTTAAATTGTACAAATCTTCAGAGATGTTTCTAAATATGATTGACAATTTTTTGAGTGAAAATGAGACTACTATACCCAAAACGGCATGCTTTCTTTTTATATGGCTAGGTGCCATTTAAATTAATTTTGTGTCCATTTTACTTTACATGCACTCACATTCACATGAAAAATAAATGAATATAAGTTTTAACTACATTTGATACTACGATTGATATAAATTCACTCAATAGTGACCAACACTATTATTTTTGTGAGTAAATTACACTATATGAACGAAAGCAAGTTAAATTTAGTTATATCCCAATTATAAGAAAGATAATTAACAAATTAGCTCGTTTAGCTTGTACAAATCTTCTAAAAATTTTCAAAATATTATCAACTAGCCTTGTGACCCAAAACGACATGTCGTTGTTTTAAACGATAAGGTGATTTATCAATTAATTTCATGCCCTTCACGTTACCTGCATTCGTATCCACAAAAAAAATAAATGAATGCAATTTTTCAGAACATTTGTACACCCTCTCAATATAAAACACAATAGTTACCAACAATATTGTTCAACGAGTAAAATACACTAAACGAATGAAGGAATGTAATTTTGAGCTCATACGGTTCGTTTGTTCATCATTCGTACTAAAGATTGAACTTATGACTTCATATTAGAAATGCTCGCTAACAATAACCTAGGTCGCACATGATTTGATAATTTTTTAATTTTAGAAATACTCGCCAACAGTGATATAGATTTGCACAAACGAGTTCAAGATAGTATAACAAATAATATTCAAAATACTGATGTTGTAAAATTGGTAAAATGTCCCCGATGGTAAAAAAATTTAATATAATGTTAAAGTATCACATGAATCTCGTGGAACTACGTCTTACTTTATACTTTCAAACGTACTCCTAAATCGGAAAGCAAAACTTAATTTAGTGCTTGTTTGGTAAGGATTTTGATAATTAATTTTTTTTACCGTTAAAGATAAAGTTGATCATACCAGTGAGAGAAAATTTCAAAAATGACGACTGAAATAGTGAAATAAAAATCAAAAAATTGATTTTAATTAACTTAAAATCTATATCAAACAAGCTCTTAATAAAATTGGACATGTAGAGTCATGATGATTTAAAAGAGAATTGAATTGTTTCCTTCAACAAAGGCTGATTGTGTAATTATAATTGAAGATTGAAGATCAACCTACTCATTTTTAAAGATTTGGAACCAAGTTAACATTTGATGATAAATGGAAAAGGTAAGAAATGAATTGTAATAATAAGATATTTCAAGAGTCGTTGTAATCTTAGCTTCTGTTTAGCCCCCATTTTATAGAAATGAAAATGAGTGGAATGGTATTTTTTTGAAAAATGAGTGGTTGAAAAAAAAGGAGATGTTTTCAATTTACATGTAATATTATTTTGTGAAAGATTGTGTGGTTAAAAATAGGAGGAAAAAAAATGAAACATAATGAAATGGAAATAATAGAGGCTAAACGGGAGCTTAACTTTTTTCTTGACAATGGACAATCGTTGTCAAAGCATGGGAATTAGCAAAAGAAAAACTTGACATTGTGGCACGGAAAAGTACCTACCTAATATGGTACAATTACCTCCTTTCAATGACTTTTTGCTCCTAAATTGAGATCCACCTTTTAGATATTGTTACTTCTTTTTCAAGACACCCTAATTATTATTGCCAGATCTTAAGAATGTTGCTTTTATAATCATAATTCCCTTTTTGTATGTTAGCACAATTCATGGTCTATAAAACAACCAATGATAATCACATTTGTGTGTGTGTGTGTGTGATAGAGAGGCTCCCAAAATCTTTACAATTTAGTCAAAAAGCAAGATTGAGATCATTATATTAAAATCTTTTCTTTTAAAAAAAAAACAAATTTGCTTTCGAGTGGTAAAATGATTGATTGTTCGAAAATGGGTGGCATTATACACTCCCACATTCTTTTTATTTTGAACAACGTTGTGTGTACAGACAGCATTGTCCACAAAAATGCCATAGAATACTCACAATGGTGAACGGGGTGATTTTTTTGACATTTTTTTATTACACCATGAGATTCACCCATGTGAGTGTCTGAAGGAATTCTGTGACGAAAGTTTCTGTACAAACAAAACGTTTCTGCTTTATTTCACCGCGTTACCTTTTTCACATTTCTTCTACTAATATCAAATTCTAATTCTTTTTAATTGATTATAACTTTTTGGAAAAATAATGATGTTTGAAATAAAGAATAAAATGTTTTTAAATAATATATTTCAAGATTACTTGCTATATCATTGCATGAGATGTATTAAGATTGAATTGCTCTTGCTAAGAAAGAGCAATTAAGAATGAGTTGAAGAGTCGGTGGTGTCAAAACAACCCCAAGTGGTCTAGGTTTTGAGATGTCTCGGCTCATTTAAAATAATAATAATAATAATAATAATAATAATAATAATAATAATAATAATAATAATAATCTAAAATTGAAACACGCTTGACCTATTTTGGCCCTATTCACATATGGACTCATCATAAGTGTCTCTTGTTGAGTTAGATTTTCTAGCCTCATGAGTCATGAGGACGATTATGATCAACATAGTTTATTAAAAAAAAAAAAATTACAGTAAATATAAATTATTTTTATTTTTTTCAAACAATTTACTCGTTTAAGTTGTAAATAAAATTAACAAGATTTTTTTTCCCATTTATAACTTGATTTTAAATGGAAGTAAATTCTCAAAGAAGAAAAAGGAATAAGTTGAATATTGGCATATTTACACGCTGATTTAGGGATGTTAATGAACCAAGTCGAGCCAACTTTTAGCCGAAACTTGAGGTCCGAGCTCGGCTCAAGTAAAAATGGTTCGAACTTTTTTTGGTCCGAGCAAAGCTGAGTTTTTGCTCGACCAAAAAATCTAGCTCAATCAGAACTTTCGGCTCGAGCCTTATCGAGGTGAGCTAAGCCGGGTTGAATCAACTTACTCTTTTTTTAAACTGTCTGTTTGCGAGCAACAACAAGCAGCTTGTAGGTGCCTTTTGCATGTAGATTTTTCCCTTTTTTTTTAATGGTTGGCTCATTATTGGCCGAAATGGCCCGTGATATGAGCTGGCCTATGTGGCTCATCGAGCTAGCTCAAGCTCTAGCAAAGCAAGCTGCATGGGCCATATATGACTTTTCCCATGTCGAGCCAAATGTAGCTTGAGTTGACGAGTCAAATTAATACCCTTCATTGAGAGGATGTATAGTTAAAAAATAAGAAAAAAATTTTGGATTCACGTGTGTGGTTGATCGGAAGAGAGGGAAAATGAATTATAATTTAAGGGGTCCAATAGGGACAAAATAGAGATACTTGTTTGCTTTAATATTAAAGTATAGTGAGTAGAGTGACAATTACAGTGAAAATTGAGTGACCTCTAATGTAAATAAAAAACAACTTCATCGTGTGTCTCCCTCATAAAAGTGAATGAAATGACAGTAATGGCAATGGCGATATAAATCCTCACATTCAAGCCTGTTTCCATAACGCATATCCGCCCCCCCTCCTTTATCACCACCCATTTCCACCGTATTCCCACAGAGAAAAAATGGAACAAGAGCTTCAAAATCTCTCCACCGCCACCGAAGAATTTTCTGATGGGATCGACAGCTGCTGTTCCACTCCCTACGTTAGTGCACCTTCTAGCCCAGGCCGCGTCACCTCCTCTGTTGGCGGCTTCTATTACAGTGCGCCCTCCAGTCCTATGCACTTCGTCACAAATTTGATTTCCGTTTCTTCCAGTGGTGTTGAATCTTCCCCTTCATTTGAGTTTGATTTCTCGGCACAGCTGGCCACCAATGGCGGTGGGGACTCTGAATCACCTGAATCCATGTGCTCTGCCGATGAATTGTTCTTGAATGGCCAGATCCGTCCCTTGAAGCTCTCCACCCATCTCCAGAGACCACAAGTTCTGTTCCATGTGGACGAAATAAATGATGTAGAACATTCTGTGCTTGAGGATGATGAGAAACTTGTTCGTGGGAGGGACTTGAAGTTCCGGACCGGATCAAGGAGGACTAGATCTATGTCTCCTTTGAGAACTACGTCTTTGGAGTGGCACGAAGATGAAGAAAATGCCGAGACGAAAAGGCAAAATGAAGAATCTAAGCACGAAGCTTTGGGGCTGGATGAAACACCAGCATCTGCATCTGCATCTGCCTCTGAATCTTCCTCGAGAACTTCTTCAGTTGGGAGGAAGTGGATTTTCCTCAAAGAGTTTCTGTACAGAAGTAAAAGTGAAGGAAGAAACAATAGCCACAAGTTTTGGGGCTCTCTATCTTTTTCACC
The DNA here is from genome assembly GCF_002742605.1 of Olea europaea var. sylvestris. Classification (NCBI taxonomy): domain Eukaryota; kingdom Viridiplantae; phylum Streptophyta; class Magnoliopsida; order Lamiales; family Oleaceae; genus Olea; species Olea europaea. Next base: position 217,440 of record NW_019268308.1, read on the forward strand.
TTCGAAAGATAAGAAAATTACATCAACTAGAGGCCCAGAGATTGCAATTCATGGAGAGGGGAAGAAGAAAGAGGTGAAAAAGAAAGCTTCAAACGGGGTGGGAAAAAGAAGGGTTCCACCATCTCCACACGAATTGCATTACACTGCAAAACGAGCACAAGCAGAGGAGATGAAGAAGAAGACATTCTTGCCATACAGGCAAGGTTTGTTGGGTTGTATGGGGTTCAGCTCAAAGAGTTATAGTGCCATGAATGGTTTTGCTAGAGCTTTGAACCCAGTGTCTTCAAGCTAATGTATTTTGTTGGGTGGGTTTTGTATAGAAATATATTTGTTTGTGTTCATTCCAGTTATCTCTGTCTTCATCGATTGGCAAAGAAAAGAGAATTCGTCTCGTTTTTGTCATCTTGGACGCTACAGCAGGGTTTTTTTTTTTTTTTTCAATAAATTGAATGTGTCGTTTAAAGTTAAATTTTAAATTTATTATGGGGCATCGAACTTATATTAGTTGAAAGGTTGTAGATTTCATGAAATTTATAATTAAAATTAATTGTTAATTTTCACATTGAAATCGATTATAATATTCCAGACGGTGGCTAAATCGGAAGGTCGGCACCTAACAAGAAAAAAGTGTAAAGGTGGGTCCGAACTATTCTAGGAGTGATAAGTCTCAACTCAGGAAGAAGAACTGAGCGTCCATTTCTGACTCTTAATTTGAATAAGATGTTTAGTTTCTTGGTGTCCGTTTGACACTTATTATTTTAAATTATAATGAGGAGAATATTAATTTTTTAAAAATGTATGGCTAAAAAAAATAAAATTTTGAATTTGGGTATAATATTGTTTTATTGGAGAATTTGTGATTGAAAAAAAATAGAGAAAAATGAATTATAATTTAATGGGGAATAATGGGGCCAAACAGGGGGCTTGAAATGCATTAAAACTGCACAACTCTATGTGCTCGCCTTTTTACCCTATTATGTATGAAGCAACAGTGTTTTTAACACAACGGAAGCTTATAGGAAAGATGAATAAATATCATAGGATGAAAAACTCGTGAAAATTTTATTTCCGTTAATCAATGCGGGCTCAAGGGACTTACAATGCTTCATATAGCGAAAACCTTAGGAAAATTCTAAAAAAAAAAAGTTTAAATAATAACAAAAGAAAAATATTTTTTTTTTCCAAAAATGAAATAAATCGAGATAATGACTAACGTCGAAAGTCCTAATATTTAGGATTATTCTTTAATAAACAGAAATCAAATCCGAATTTATTTGATTGAGATATAACCAAAACAAAAATTACCAAAAAAGAAAAATGACAAAAAAAAAACCACATAAACGAATGTTTAAATGGAGGAATTTTCTTAAAATTGGCTTGTTTCCAATCAAATTTGACTAAAATTCGTCAAAAATGGACAACCCCAAAATTTCTCCAAAACTATGAAGTTATTTATTTTTGCTTGCGCCAATCCCACTTTGCTATAAAGTTTAATTCCTTCGGCATCACATCATTCCTCCCAGTTGAGAACAATTCAAGCTTGAATTTGGTAGGAAAATAACATCATCATCAGAATTATCACCATAAAATGGCACTAGATGCTTGTCATAAAAACGTTGGATGTACGAATATGACTGGGCAGTTTCAAACAATATGCATTGGGATTAATCTTATCAATGATATCCAATGGACCAATTTTTAGTCGACATGTCGAGTTGATTGGCCAATTTCTAATCAAAATTGACTAAAATTTTGCCAAAAATAGACAACCTCAAAATTTCTCCTAAATTGGGGAAGTTGCCTATTCTACTTGTGCCGGTCCCACTTTGATATAACGTCTAATTCCTTCTGCACCACATTAATTTCAAAAGCTGTTGTATTTCAAATTTTGTTCCTAAAATGTCACTGAACTTTAAGAAATTTTCGAATTGTAGTTTAAACATTGTTTCTATTGTCACCTCCTCCTGTTTTGGAAAATAGAATTGTTAATTTTTCGAATGATATGGAATGACAAGTGGGTTCAAAGTTCAGTACTGCCGAGAGATTATTTTAAAACTATATTATTTGCAAAAAATTTTAAATCCAATGATGTTGGAAAACACTGTAGGAACTATAGTGACCCTACGGATTTTTACCCTAACTTAAAAGGTTGAACCCCAATTTTAAGGGTCCCCCATCGCCCCTACCCTGGAGTATCGTGAGGGAGGTAAATCGCAGGTTATGCCTCCAAGGGTACAGGGTGGAAGGTTGCTTGTACACTTGCACTTACCCAAGAGCCAAATCCATATTTCAGGATTCGAACTCTTGATGCGGCAACCTCAAGTAAAGCTGAATTTCTCCACCCTCTCTTTTTACCACTTGGAGATGTGCCCTGAGGGCGGATTTTTACCCTAACTTACACACGATTAAGGTTGTTAAAATGAGCAAAGCTTGAATCGTCTTTAAAATTTATATTCAGTAGACTGGCCTCCAAACCATGCCAATATTGTGGGCTAGTTGGGCCGGATTGGTCAACCCATCATGATTTTTTTTTTTTCGATATTTTGACGAAAGATTCTTACTGATATTTTGCAAATTACATCATTAAACTTTCTTGAAATATAAATATATATTATATAGTAATTTTTTAATAATGGAGCTATGGTTGGACATGATCCGGTTCGATGCCTAAAATTTTTGATATTTAATAAGTGGAACTGTCAGGTCTAGATTTAATTATGTAACCGTTCAGATTCGATTCCATTTGGTTCGGTTCTGTTCGATTTTAGGATTCCGTACTTTAGTAAAAAAAATTAGTATTTATAAAGCTACATTAATTTAACTAATAACACATTCAATCTTTAGTTATTACAAAATAACATAATCCAATCTTATATATTTTTTGTATCTTTCTTTACTGAGTTCTTCATAGATTTGATCGTTAAAATCAGAGGAAAAAGAAGATAGCGAATTCACAATAATTAAAAGATGTATAGTCGAGTTTCGATTCGATTTCTCCAGAACAGTAGAAATGACACTGCGGTAGAATAACAAATTTGGGAAAACTTAGGTTAATATAATTAAATTGAGTCCGGACTAAAAATTAAAAATGAGAAATCATATTTTAGGGTTTGAACTAAATTAATTAGTTAGTAAATTCATTTTAAAAATAATTTGGTTTATTTAAAATAAATAAATTAAAATATTTGGGAGATTTTGTTTTTGCTTGATTCTTAGATTTTTTTGATCTAAAATCGAGAGCCGAACTGAAACTATCGATTTTTGATTCAGATATACGTTAGGATGTTTAATTTAAGGAGAACCGCTCGATTCGATTCAATTCTGGTCAGGTTGGGTCTGATTCGATCATTTTCGGTTCGGGAGTTTTGTCTAACCCTAAATGAAGCTGATCGCACAACTCATCACAATTGGCTTACAAACTCGTAAACAATAGGCTAGGGTTTTGACACCACTAAGGCAGAATTCAGCAGGTGTTGCGGGGAGCTATGAGTTCTTTTGTTATACATGTTAGTTTTTAGCTATAGAGTAAATTTATCAATTAAAAAATAATATTCATATTTCAATACACCATGAACAATTTTTTTCCTATATATTATTTTTATACAATTTTCAGATTTTTTGTACAATGAATTAATGTTGTATTGAATAGTTATATTATTTCTGATTTTGTATGGAACCAAGTCATCAACCCAATAATGTGCAAACTATTCTTCTAAACTTTCCATAATTTCGTATGCTTCAAAAAGAACAGTTTAAAGTATGTATGAAAAGTTTTTGCATAAGATTTAAATAATTATATAGAAAGAAATAAGTGACGGATAAGTATATAGCATACAATCATACAATCATTGAAAATATATATTTTTTGAATAAATGTGTGTGTATATATATTCGAATTTCTGAGTAAAAATGTATTTGTGAAATTTTTGTAAGAGAGCGAAGGTAAAATTTTTAGAGTTTGATTATTATAAAATAGAAAATAAAAGAAAATAAGGAAAGAGTACGAAATTCACAATACGTCAACTAGACCATGGTTGAGTAGTCGAAAGCAGAGATTGTGATTGCGGCATGTGAATATAATTTCAATAAGTGAGTTGATAATAAAAAACGGATCAACAAATTTTCTCACTTAACTATAATTTCAACTCCTAAACTAAGAGAGGAAATAACTATTTGGGAGTGAAATATTTGAATGGCATGTACTAACTCGATCTGTTTTATTTTCCAACAGGTAGTATAAGGGCTATTGCTAGTGATTTGTTCGAGTTCTTTGTTATTGATGATAGTCATGAAATATGAATTTCTACTCTTGGATCGCAATACAAAATTCTCATTGTGGCAAGTGAAGATGTGAGTTTTACTCGTGCAAATAGATTTGGATGATGTGTTGTTGGAATTTGACAAAATGTCCACAACTTAGACGATGGAAGAGAAACAACAGAAAGATCGAAAGACGCTTTGATAGATCTATCTTCATCTCTCTGACAATATTCTTCAACATGTTATGAATAAGAAAATAGTAGCTACGTTATGATTGAAGTTGGAGTAATTGTGCATAATTAAAAGTCTAACAAGCAAATTGCATCTGAAACAGATGTTATATCTTATCACATGGTAGAACATGAATCTTTGGAAAATCATCTGGCTGTGTTCAAGGTGATCATCGTCGATTTAAAGACTTTTGATGTAAAGTATGATCCATGTGCTCATCTTAGGTGATAAAAATATGTTGAGGTCCAGATGAGTGAAAGAAAATTGGATTTCCTGAAAACCCTAACTGTCTTTTTCTCCCTACTAGAAAACATCGCCCTTCTAAAGCTGTGCCATCCATTATGAAGAAGATTTGACTTTAATCCTTCTATGTTTCCTGCCCACTTTGTTTATTTTGTTTAGAGACATGATATTGTATAGTCGTGATACTCTCACCATTGAATATATATATGATGCATTGTTTTCAAAAAAAAAAAAAAAAAAAAAAAAAAAAAAAAAAAAAAAGATGATGAAGATGAAGTATCTGGTTGGATCTGAAGCTAGAGATCGAGAAGGATTTGTTATTTATGGTGTTTGAAGAATGGGTAAGTCGAGGTCAAATTTCAATAATAAGGTTTATAATTATTAGGGATTGCGATAGATTATAGAACGGTGGTAATTTAATTACAAATCATCGGAAGCAATCAAATACATTAGACGAGACCAACATAGCCTAGAACTATTTGAGCGATGGAGATGTTTTGACGATAAGTGGATTTTGGATACAGCTTTTGCGTTTTGCATGTGTTTCAATTGGGATTTGTTGAAACATATGAAATGGTGATGCAAGATGTCGTTGTCATGGATAACAATGAACTTTGTTGAGTAGCTGGTATTGGTAGAGTCAAATTGAAGTTGGTTGATGGAACATGTAAAATATTTGATCACGTTCTAGACTTGAAAAAGAATCTCATTTTGTTGAGTACTTTTGATTCAAAAGGGTATATATTTTCTAAAGGAGGTGGAGTCTTGAGAATTCGATGGGGTGTATTGGAGGGGTGGTTGAGGTCCTAATTACACATCTTGTAAGGTCGGGCAGAATTTGTAAGAAAAGTCAGCATAGATTTAATACCGTAGTAGAGATTCAGTTTTGTACTGTACCTTTCAAATTTGGTTTGGGGTCAATATAGTAAAATACTACTCGGTCAAGTTTGGAGAATACGGGTAATTTCGCTTTGTCACCATTATCTACAGTTCCATCGTCTTTCTTACTAGAGATAAACTCGTTGGAGATAGGTACGTGGATCCTGATTTAGTTGTACATGCTTTTAGCGTTTTTTAAAGATGTTGAGACTAGCTTGGCGCTTTCTATGAAAGCATTAGGAGTTGATTCTGTTATAGAGTGTACTTCCACACTATTTGATAATTTATAATTCTTTATGAATTTTGGGGAATCAGGTGTTTGGGTTCATGTATCCGTGTTGACGCGGTGGAAGAGAAGGAGAACGTTTGGTTCTTGTTGAAAAGTTTGGATTTTTCGATGAAATCGAATTTATTTTGTCAGTGGAAAAAGTTTGGAGCTTCCTTCATTTTTAAAGTTTGACATGCACCCCTATAAATACTAGAGTCTTTTCATTAGTTCTGTATTACTGAAATATAAAATAATTGTATAGACATAGTTATTATTTGTTTTCTCCATATTGTCAATTGAATAAAATACACTATTTTTCTGTCAATTAATTTTTTGCCATTCATCTTATTGTTTATTTGCGATTATATATTTTATATCATGTCATATATTATCTCAATCCATTTTATTTCCCAACAGCTAATAGATCCAGACACTATTCACGTCCACATAACATTTCTCCTGCACACTTGAATAACTATTAGGAACACATGTCTAGGTTTAGGGGACATTTAGTTTTTCTGACTATTAGTTACCATACGACCTAGACTGCCAAGAAAAAAGTAGGCTGACCTGTTGGCTTTATATAATAGTTGGTGTAGAGATGTCACATTAATCAATCGTAAAAGATCTTTGTACAAAGGATCTTCTAGGCAAGGTGCATCATACGCCTAGAGGCCATCCACCTTAAATTGGTGTTATATCGCATTGCATCATCTCACATCGTCAATGGGGCTTCACCCTCTATATGGAGGTTCAACAATTGCATCATTTTGACTACAGAAGGGTATTGGATAGGCTAAGTGGGATAGTATAGTAGAGTGTAGGTTTGAGTTCGCTTTTTCTATGGATACTACGTTGCCATTCTTAGCACTTTGTTGAATGAGGCATAACAAGTCCTCCAAGTTCATGTATGAATATTCATATAATACATGGATTTTTGCGGTTCAAGTACTTTACTTATGTGTCATTGAAGAATTGGAGAGGTGCGTCGATTTTTGCACGAGTAACATGGTCAACATATATCGACTCCATCACATCTACGTAGGTTTCTTCGCATACTTTGATAAAACTGTTAAGAACATGTGGCCTTTTCCAAAGGTGAGAATGGCTACCTCATGCATTCCAAGGTTCAAGTCAGTTAACTCATATGATGTATTTAGGTGTGGGACGTACTAAATATGTGAGCCACAAAAGTGTCAGGATACATGAGATCAAGGTAGAAGCGATATAAAAGAAAATGAGAGAGAGAGAGAGAGAGCAATCTTAAGGTTTAGAGTGTAAAATTGTATTACTTTTAAATGTCACCAAATGTGAGTTTTTATAGTATGAGAGGTGGATGGTTACCATTGGATAAAGAGACATATGGCCTCATCTTGACCATTGATGTGCTTTTCATAGGCATCTTTCTATCAGTTCCATTTCAGGGGCATTTAATATTTATGACAATTAGCAACCCACAACCTAGGCTTTACATAAAAAGAGTAGTCTAACCGGTTGATTTGATGTAGTAGCTACTGCAAAGAGTCACTTCAATCAATCATAGAGGATATTTGTACAAAGGATCTTCTAAGGAAGGTGCCTCATATGTCTAGAAGCCATTGCCCTCTGATTGGTGGTGCCTCATATGTCTAGAAGCCATTGCCCTCTGCTTGGTGCTGCATTGCATTGCCTCACCTCATCCATGGGGTTAGACCGCTACATGGAAATTCGACTATTGAATCACATTGACTACTAAATGGTCTCCAATAGGTAGGGTAGAATTTAGTGCGGACCTGAGTTCGCTTATTGTGTGGGTGCCACGTGGTCATTCTTTGAGTCTCGTTGGATGAAGCGTGATATTGTCTATACAAAATAATAATAATAATTAAAAAAGCCATGTCATAGTTGAATTCAAAAAGTGAATTAAATATCAAAGATTAAATAAAATTTCATCTTCATTGTTCTCATCCGCAAGCCATATTCCTTGATTACTTCGAAGATAACTTGAACCACCAAAATGATTAATAACATCCAATGTACCTAAATCCAAGGCTGGTTCTGGCCCAAGGCCACTAAGGCAGTAGCCTTGGGCCTCAGGGTATAAAGGGGCCTCAAAATATTTTTGAAGGCCCAAAAAATAATTATTATCGAAATTTTCAATTTTCTTACATTAGATATTTTATGATAGTACAAATAAAGTAGGGGCCTCCCTACCAATAATGTCTTTCTTGCTTTTGAATTTTTATTTTTAAATATAAGATAATTTTTTATAATAAATAGTAGGCACCATCCCCATACTTCACTAATTTTCAAAAATATCTCTATATTGTATTTCTTGAAAACGAAAATTGATTCTCGTACAAATCAAATGATGAGTGAGTACCAAAACTCTAACATTTCTTATAATAAGAAACCGTTTTATTCAGACATGTTTGATGCCAATATGCTTGTAAAAAAAATTATGTATAGTGGCCTCGTGATAATTTAACGCCTAGGGCCTAAAAAATTTCAGGACCGGCCCTGCCTAAATCATCCGTCATCTAAAGCATAAACATAAGAAATCAATATACTATACATAGATACCTTATCATTGGTCAATGGTCTTACCATTCTTGAAACCTCGCTGAATCTCATGCTTAACGTATATTTGTGCAAGAATTAGATACATGCTCTAAGAGAGATTTGGATGCATGCTTAAATCTGTAGTTAAAGGTATACAAAAAGTGCAGAATCTGGGATTGAAGCCAAGGATGGTTGATTTGGTGCTTCTTTTGGTAGTTATTCATTTCAAATATGATTAGCCGAAAGAAGAGCTCTGAAAAAATGAGTAGTTTTTTATTTATTTATTTATTTATTATTATTTTTTTAAAGCATCCTTTTTATGATTGTTAACATTGAGAATTGCATCTTATTTATAAATAACATTATCTAATTCTTTATACTGAAAATGAGAATTCAAGAGTCTTCAAACAGAAGATGGCACAAAAGAAAGTTGAGTTGTTAAAACTTTGAAGTCTAAAAATATATAAAAAGGGTTTCAAACGCTTCAAAATTCATTAGTTTCTAAACGAAATAAATCGTATAAATTGATGGCACAGACGAGAGATGAGTCGTCTAAACTTTGAAGTCTAAAATTATTAAAATAAAGGGGTTTCAAATGTTTTAAAATCCATTAGCTTCTAAGTCAAACGAATTGTATAAATCGATTGTGAATTCTCAAACTTGGGTAGGTCCCCGAATTTAAAGTTGAATTTTTAGTTATAGGTTCTCAATGCCTAATCAACCAGATTTTGGGCTCGTTTCTCAATTTTTTTAGTCGAATTTGCTAGATTCGAATCAGTTTTAAAAACATTATTCTATACCATATGTGGATCAAATAATACCCGTATTCCGGTGTATTAACACTTTGCTTTGCACACCGTAAAATTAACTGTGAGGAGAGAGTTACACAGAATAAAGAATAACTGCAAAAAATTCCTGAATCAATGTGTCGATATATTCTTAAAAAAACATTGATATATGTGCATCAAGCCTTATATAATAGATTACATAATGTTACATAGTACTCTATCATTGAACAGTTCAAAACATAGTAAATTTTTTTATCCAATCATTTCACAACACATCATTTTCTGATATACTTTTTGTATGTCTTTTTCTCGACAAATAGCATAATCCATTCTAAACATTGAAACTATGGCACATTTCAGAACGTCACATCTCCAAATGCAAGCTACATCATTAGGTCTTCATACCGAAATTTACTTACAAGTAAATAAGTAAATTTATAATTAATAACTTTTCTATTAATTAAATTTAAAAAATAAGTAGATTAGATATTTGACACAAACTCAAGAAATATTTTTAAAAAGTAATTTTTACTTGAAAGCAAGCTATTCAGACATGTTTTTGTGCATAAAATAAATTTTCCTATAAGTAAATAAGTAAATTTTAGAATAAATAAATTTTTTTTGTTAAATCAAAGTAAAAACATAAGTAAATTATATATTTTGACATAAAATAAGAAATACTTCTCAAAAAAGCAACTTTTAACTTAGAAAGAGAAAATAGTAACTTATACAAACATTTCTCTAGGCAAAAATAATTTATTTCATAATAAATATATTTTTTTTGTTAATCAAACTTAAAAGTAAAATGAGTCACATATTCAATGCAAATGTAAGAATCATCTTAGAAACTGAAATTTTTAGTTAAAAAGAGAAATTATGTGATTCATATATGTGTTGAAAAAGAAGTTATTTATACATATTTCTTGAAAATATTTACGTAAAATTAACTTTGCATTTTCAAAAAATCTTAGAAAATAATAATATCATAAAAAATTTACTTTTAAATACGTATACAATCTTTTAATATGCGTAGTGCCAAATGCCGTATTAGAATAATCCACCATAATCCATCACAATCACATCATCCAATCTTATTATCTCTAATATTATCACTTCAAATCCTATCCAACCTAATCCAAAATGGTGTACCAAATGTACCGTCTATTTAATATAAATGAATGATCAAATTCCATTTTTATTGATCTCGAATATTATAAAAGATTGTTGGAACAACGTGTCATATGAAGTTCAACAAGTAATTAGCAATCAAATACTCATGTCTTGAAGCTCTCATTGTATACTTTTGCAAGTCGAAAGGCTTGAATGAATTGATTTCAGGTATTGCAATCATTATGTCCAAAAGTTATACTAATGCACAATCTACTATATATCACATATCGGGCTCTTGAACCAATTATTTGATGAACAATTCAACATGACGCATGATGACACTACAATAAAAATGGCCTTTTGCAATACACAAAAACAACATTTATTAATTGAGTGTTGCTAAATGAGTCTATCGCAACATTCTAATAAGTAAATGTTGTCATTGCTTAACATAATTGAATTTGACAACATTTTTTAAATGAATGTTGATAATCTCCATTAGCAAGGTTCATTGACCATTGTGAAAAATTTTATTTTTTACAACGTTTGTTGAATGTTGTTAAAATTTGGTTCTATAGCAACAATTAGTGTTTGTTGCTGTTAACATATAGCTTTTTTCAATGTTCATTGACAATGACAAAAGGTTTTATTTTTGCCACCATTTATTAAACATTGTTAAAATCTAGTTCTATAGCAATGTTCAATACATGTTACTAAAATTTTTGCTATATAGCCTTTCGCAATATTCATTGCCTGTTGTGAAATTTTTTTCTTTTCACACCGTTTCTTTAATGTTGTGAAAAGTTTTACTTTTTTGCCTTTTTCACCTTTTATTTTCTCCTTCCTTTTTCCCCCAAACCATTTTCTTCCAAATCAGGCTACATATTTATTTTATTTCTATTCTTCCATATTCCTAGGGTTTTGGAACTTGTTCTTCGATTTCCTCATATGTTAGGGTTTAATTAGGTTTTTCAACATTGGCTATGAAAGCTGCAGTGCCGGCTCAACAACCAATCTTTGCTCAACTTGTAGGTGTTCATTGTTTTTCTCTCATGAATTTATAATTTATCAACTGAATTTTGTATTTTAGTTTGTATTTTAATCGGAATTATGTTGGAAATGCATTTGTACACCACAATTACTGACATGGTATTGATATACCGATTCGATCCGAGCTCTTGGAATTGGAATAAGTTCGACGGCGAATTATGAAATCTTGATGATCTTCTCTATCTAATGAATGGGGAATCTCATCATAGTATGGAGGCTTCATATTGCATTGCTTGTTTTAAAATGAACGAGGACTAGACCATTACGCTCCTAGGACTGAAATTAATGCTTGATATTGCATAAATTGGTTTGGATCGGTAAAAAAATGTGGACATGCATTTTGTCTGCGAAGATTCAGAAACTTAACAATAGCATTTCAACTAGGAGTTATTATCGATCACTAGTGTAGCCCTAATGTCTCTACAATAGCGCAAGTGTATATATTTATTGGGAGAAATTATGCTACTTTTTATTTAGGTGTTGTATCACATTTAATATTTAAGTTTATGGATCCAAAAATTTGTAAAAAAATTATCAATTTTACGTAATTTAAAAATTTGTTCATAAGGAGTCATCTTCAAGTTTGCTAGTCAATTTGCATAAATTGCTGTAAAAAAAATAAAAAATAAATCTATGGCAGCAATCAAAAAAACTTTACAAAAAACTTATTAACAACAGTTAAAGAACGTTGCAAAAAAGGTTATTAGCAACATTAGAGGGAATGTTGCAAAAGGTTATTAGCAATTTTAACAAAACATTGTCATACTCATATCCTTCTATTCAACGACAACATCGAAGTTTTCAACATAGGTTCGAACATTATAAAAAGTCTTTGACAACTTTTTCTATATGTTGTAAAAGACTGTTTTTGTTGTAGTGTGTATGATGCCTTTATGAGATGGAGGCCCCTTGTCAAATTTGAGAAAGGAAACTTGTATGACATGCACATTTTCATTTTTTTTTCCTGAAATATTTGTAGGGTGACACATTAAATTCTATGTTACAACACAATCAAGTTGTTCAAATTTTGAAATATAATACCAACGTTAGATGTTAAAATCTGTTAACAATGGCAGGATGAATTCTTTACGTCATTTTAACAAAGATTACTAGTGTAATGGTTTTGGTGGTGATGGAGCCAGATATTTTCCATTGTAAAATCAAACATTAAGTTATAAAAAAATTTCAACCAAAATAACATTAATAAAAATATTTGAATACATTATCATAAACATTGAAAACATCCTATTGTTACATTATTATTTATATTATCAATATATCTTTCTCATTATACAACTTTAGACATTCAATCATTGATATTAATCCATTAATGTAGTTGGATTTTTACAATCTTCATTGCAGACTCTCTACATTGTAGTAGAAGCAAATCAAAGAATTAATGCTAATGTTACATGCTTGAAAAGTAAGGGGTTCACTTCTTTGGTTTTTTCATTACAATATCTTATCGAATAATTTTTTCTTATCGAAAAAAGAAAATGAATTATTCAGAGCAAAACAAATGATTACGTAGTTATTTACCTCTGAAAATTGGTCATCTGTCTATTTTGAGAACATCAATATTGGGCTTTTACATAAAAAATGATATGTTTTCAAAATAGAATCTCATTCATATCCCTCGTTTTTTAAAATAGTTCTTTATATATTTTTGCTTACTGTATGGTATTGACAATATCTTTATCTCTTGTTTGTAATTCTTTCGTCAAGGAAAAACAACAATAATTATTTAGGCAAAATGACGAACTTAGATATCAAGAAAAGAGTGGATTCAGGCTTGAGAGAAGTTGAGTGTCAAAAAGTGGAATGCAAAAACTGGTGCTAATGAAAAAAAATGGAAAAAAAAAATCTGAAAAATTTCAAAATTTTTCGATTATGAATCCCAATTATCTGTATTAAGCCCGTGCTTGTCATCGATTTTCTCCCTTTTTTTTTTTTTTTACAGTACTCATTTTCAACCACACATTCTTAATTAAAATAATATTACACATAATAAAAAAATTCCTTTTTTTAATCATACATTTCAACATCAATCACTATTTTATAATACATTCTTCTCAAATAATGGGTGACAAACACACCCTAAATTAAAAATTGAAATAATTAGACCTTGTAGATGTTACAACTAATGAAGCAGATGCACATTGCACAACTGTAAGGCCTTAGGATTTTAGGAGAGATCAGCATTGCCCTAAGCTGAACATAATCAAATAATGTATCTAAATTGTCTTTGCATTATACACTATCTATGTATATATATTCTCAGTCTAGCTCTTGAATGAGTGAGTTTCTCTCAGACTTCATATTCCGTACTTAATCTTGTTAAATGAGAATCCATAACCTCAATTGCTAAGGGAAAGCTGTCAATTAATCGCGTGTATTTTGCAAATTTGAATATGATATGCATAAGGCTCATCTTCCTAATGAAATTCAATAAAATTGAGAAAGTCCGTGTCTTCATCCTTCTAGAACTTTCCAAAGTTTCAACTAAAAAGATGAAATGATTTTTTCATCATTTTAATTGAAGTAAAAAATCGATCTCTAATTTCTCCACTTCTTCATGGGTCAGTGGTGGAGCATTCTACCAAATAGACAAGGAAAGTTTTGGAAAGTAGAAAGACCTTTTGTTCTTGCCTTAGTTTTTCTTGGCCTTTCAATTGCTTTTTATGAAGTGAATGTGGAAGACTTGTTCCATCATCTTCACTTTTTCATGGTCATGCTGTATTCTTGTTATGTTACATCACCCATATTCTTGATGTGTTTTTTACACTTTTAACACTATATGCAAAGAATCATGCTAGATGTATAGAATTCCTCCACATATTACAGTTGGCATCATTCATTGATAGTTACAAAAAAAAAATAATAATAATAATAATAATAATAATAAATAAATAAATAAATAAATAAAACAAAATCAAGCATATGCTCATTTGGCAGCATCTGTATAACACCTGTACGTCCTATTGAAAATACTAATAAAAATGAAGATACGAATAGAAAAGTTAAAAACATTCATAGCTGGAGGGCCTTTAAACAAAAGGATACCTGTATCCGAAACCGACATAAGTGAATAGGTAGAAAATACCTAGGGGCACGAGACAACACCGCTTATCCTAGTGAGTTTTACGGACCTACTGGACCAGAAGCTTCTCAAGCTCAAGCATTCAGCTTTTTGTCTGAATATAGACAAAACGAATCGCATTCTAGATGATCTTTCTAGAAGAAGGTGATTCTAAGGAAAAAGAATTTCACGCTCGTCCTTTCGGGAAGAGAGGATTAGGAAATCCTCTTGATTGCAACTTTTCCAGACCTTCGGAAAAAGCATGAAAAAAAGGGGCTCAAATGGTACGATCCCTACAAGACGTTCTATTTTTCCATAGCAATATATTTGTTTAAAAAGAACTCCAGAAGATGTTGATCTTTTGTAGGATTCCCAAGAAATTCTTCGACTTCTTCCGGAAGCAGATGATCAATTTTTTTTTTAGAATCTATTTCATTTCAATTCTTGTTTAAACAAATTGGGAACCTAACTAGACTAGTTTCTATCATGGTTAGCTGATCGCCTATCCATCAACCACATCAAAGTATCAAATTATTTGATCTTTCAATTTAATTAACCAGTTCGGTTCAATTATGATGACAGTATTGTCTATAATTGCTCTGCATCATCTCAAATAACCATATTGATGTATGAATGAATATAAAATTAACGGTAGAGCCAGTGGTTGAGGATTCGTAGTTTTAGAAAATTTCAGTTTTTACACAGGTGGTTTAGGTAATTCATGCTTATAATGGTCGGGTCCATAACTGGCTTTATACGAGTATTGCTGGGCCTTACTCTCTAGGACCCCAGCTTGCATGAACTTTATGAGAGGGTGTAATGTTTTGTGTACACCATTGTATGAATATTTTAGTATGTGGGCACCTTTCCATGTAAGGAGAGTGTAATGCTTTGTGTACACATAGTACTTCTCTTTTCAATTTTTATTGTTTTATAGGAAAGTTAAAAAATAAAAAATGATTGTTAGCCAATATCCAATAATTATTATTATTTTCTTGTTAACTGTTCAATAAAAAAAAGGACACTATCCCTTATTTAAAAATCGTGTCATTGAACCTATTCATGTAGCAAGGTTAATGTCCATAAGACTAATTATGCAACAAATCGAGATGATTCACTGAAGAATATTTTCTGTGGAAGTGACAAAGTAATGTGAAGACCTGACACTGTCTTCTGACAAAATTTCAGGAGATTGCACATGAAACGTGATTACAATTTTCGAAAGTTTAGTAACAAATAGTAAACAAATCAAACATGCTACAGGTCCCAACCCGGGGATCGACCCAAAAACAGGCACCTCAGTCCCCAATTTCAACTTCAATTTTTTTTTTTTAATCAGATCCAACAGCCTAGGTGTTGCCACCTCAGCACCCTGGATTTTGGTCAGTCCCCGAGTTGGGACAAGTTGCATTTCCCTAAACAAATATATATGTTTGAAGTTTGACAGACCTAGTAAGAGCATGTTTGAGTTCATTTTTTTTTTCAAAATGTATTTTGGAATATTATTTTAATGGAGAATGTATAGTTAAAAAAAAAGTTTTGAATTTGCACGTAATATTCTTTTATTAAAAAATGTGTGGAAAAGAAAAGAGAGAAACATATATTTTGAAAATAATGAGGACCAAACAAGGATTATAATTTATCGATAAAATAGAAATAACCTAGATATAAAGACGACTACGATCAAGAGCATTGACATAACTTGAACGCTAAATTGAATCTTCAAGGTTGTGTAAATATTGTCAGGATTGCGCTCTGGCTCTCTTACTTTTAATTGAAAACTAGTCGTAAGCAAAAACATTGTTTATTGTTTACTTTTGAAGTGATTTTAAATGAAAAACAGATTTCATGGTTGGAACTGTTAAAGAGTGTTATGGCAGTTCCTATCACAATCTTGTACGCCAAAATCAAAATTCTCAAAAGTAAATTATCAATGTTGATTTAATTACTTTAATTTTAACCAACCAATTTGTTTGATCCATCTCCAGAGTTGTTATTCAGCAAATCCTTTACCCTTATTTTTATTTTTCTTATTTTTATTTATTTTTTATTTTTGAGAGAGGAAGTTTTCTGATTCTTTGGTGAATAATAAAATCAGGCAAGGGCATGTTTTTGGTGATTTGAGGGTTCGGTGTTGGGAAATTATTAATGTCATGTGGGCATACATATATAATTAATTGTGTATAAAAGTTTTTAAAGTTAACTCCCTTTAAAGTGATCTAATAAAGAATTAAAGTCATTGAGCTTTCAACATCTACATTAAGCCTTTGTTTGAGTCACGTTATTTTCAAAAGAATGCATTTTTTAATAGTGTATGGATGAAAAATGTGTGGTTAAAAAATAAGGAAAAATTTTAGATTAGCGTGTAATATTATTTTATTGAAGAATGTATGGTTAAATGATACTGAATCACTGTTTAAGAATGTATTTTTTTTTAAAAAAAATAGGTCAAACAGGGCCTAAGTGAAGGTCTAATTATATGTAGAGACCAGATCTATTAAGATTCTATTTCATGATGGTTCGAAACACATATGAAAACTATATATATGGTTATAATAATTAACTCATATGTAATTATCATTTTTTGTGTTATTCCATCAACATAAGAATACAGAGAAAACATATTATCCAACACCCATAATCAAGATTAACAATTAAGAACAAAAAATCAAGAACAGTCAATTAAGAATTAAGAAGAAGAATTGAACCAATCAACATTAAAGAGCAAATCAAGATTAAAGAGAATGCAAAATCAAATATTTTCTCAAAATTTAATCAGTTTGATATCTTGGTAACAGAACTGTTTACATTTCTAACCCACACAAATTCTAGTGGTCTCTCTCTTCTACTAGTTAATCAATAAGGCCTTTTTAAAGAGGCCTCTATAAAGCGACAATAATAAACTTAATTCATGGAAATTCTATACTTTTATTCCATAAAGAGGCGATTGGCTTATAACCAATGTATAATCCTTCTTGTTTATCGCATAAAGACCTTTAGTTAAGATAATGAGACCTAAAAGTATTATTCCACAATGAGTAAAATTTATAGTTGATGATCATCTTAGACTTCAAACTAATCCAACGTGTCATCCATACATTCATATTCAAATATATTTTAATATCAATGGAATACTTTATTCATGAGATCCAAAATACAATTGAAAATAATCAAAAAATTGCAAGGCCAAAATATATCTCATATTGTTTTGCTATCAGACAACCACAACATTCATTTACTTGCTATTCACCGTATGATGTCGTAATCATGTAATTTTGTCAATTATTGTCATATTGTATAACCTCACAAACATTTAATTATATCATTTACTTAAGATCACAACATAGAAATCTCCATATTTATCAATTAAACATTTCATACCTTAATATACTATCAAGATTCAATATGCTAATTTCACAATCTCATTAAATTTTAACTCCACCATTCTTTATTCATTTCTTCTTTTCTTATTTCTTAATTTCCATAGCCTCATTTCATTCCTCAAATTATACATGGATATATATGAAATATGCTAATCTCTATTTTCATTTTCTCTACCTCAATGCATGTTTCTTTTACTAAAGCTCAAGAATGACCATCAAAATATATTTGTTTGGTAGATTTCATTTCTATCTTTTTACTCGACTTACACAAATTATATGGAATGTACATATCCATTTAATTCTCTTTCTTAAACAACAAATTACCCCTTATTAAATAATAATTATAAAGTCTATTCTCAATTTTCTCACATCCTTATAATCAAATAAACCATAAATAATCAAAATAATCAGAGTCACATGAATGTTAATTTCCTCAATACATAATCACATATTGTTCTCTATCAATCAATATTCAGTATAGTATCGTCATTTTATCCTCTACAAGATTCTTAGCATATATATAGGAATACGTCATCATAATTTTTGTCATCCTCCTTTGTAAATAAGTATAAATTACCACAAGATTTCAATAATATGAATGATCATTTATCCCCAAAAATAATTAAGATTCCTTAGAAGATTGCCTTCAATTACACTATATAGTGTCATTTGCCTGTACTTCCTGCAAGACATAACTAGAGATATTTTCCATATATACATTAAAGGATCATATAATCCTACATATAATTTGGTGCTTAGGTAATGTGTAGTCCATTCCATCAAATGTATATAGATAAATAACCGACAAAATAATGAAAACTCTAATTCCAAATTGGTATATGTTTTAGTTGCACTCATAATGGGTACTAAGTTGCAAAGGTCACTGTACCAAGTGAACAACTTAAAACATTTTCAACCACTTAGACCATTGCAATGGACATGCTTATATATTTTGAATTTGTTTAAACATTCTTCTATCATTTTTGTTTTCCATACATTCCAATAGCAAAAGTTTGAGAACCTGTGATTTCTGCCACCATGACATGGGATCATACACATTGAATATGTATGATATACTAATGCATGAATCATAAACATTTTCAAAAGCATGCTTTCTACCATTCTGACATGATTCATCCCAAATCACCCCAGTGGACTCGAAACGTGACATGCGTCGATGATAGATGTTGACTAGATGTCATATCCACCCCAAAGTTGACTATGATTTACTACTAAATATGTGCTAAATAAGATGATTATGAAAAAATAATGCAATTTGTCCAAAATAATTACTTTGTGCTTTATCAAAATGAATCATGTCATTTAATATGTCGTGTGGCTTTCACTTTGAAATCATCATGCTCCTCTAGCTATAAAGAACCAATTGCTACCTATAGAAAAAATCATGAGAAAATATATAAATTGATAGTTCAGTGAGTGAAGAAGTTTGAAAAAAGTTATACCTTTTCGTTTATACATTTTTATCAAAAATCAAGTTGACATAATTTAGCAGTTACACTATAACCACATAAAATAATAATAATTAAAATGTGAAACGTCCTCATAGCACTGTAAAATATCATCTCATAATCATGATATAATCATCAATTGAAATCAATACTATAATCTCATCACATCAAATATAATGTAAAATCCATCAAAAATGTATCATCTTACTGTCTGTAATCTGGTTATACATGTGTAGATTGTCTCTTAAGCTAAGCACTATCAACACATGACTCAGGCACCCTCAGTGAACAAAAGTGGGTCTCAAAAACCGCCCATGATCAATTCTAGAACATGGCCAATACCTCTTAGTGAGCTATACGTACATAGTCAAAACCCTCAGTGTAGCATAGAACACGATCAAGGCCCTTCAATGAACTATCACATGTCTCACATTCCAATTCACAATACTCCATATACAATCTTTGAATTCCATATATATCATAGTAAAAGAACATTTTCATAATAATTATGTAATTGAACAAATAGTTCATATAATTGCATTTAATGCAATAACATAATTATTTATCAATACTTGAAAATATTTAAATTTGTTCACTCACCAAGTTATAGATCATTCATGACTTCATTCTTCTCGTCACTTCCTCGCATTCAAATCCCAAGTACGACACATCACACTCATCCCAAGATATCATATCTTTTCATCAAGATGCCTTAATCATTTTTCCTACTATTAGAAATAATAATTTACCAATAGGAACTTGATATCTTTTATTTTCAATCCCATAATCCCAATTAGGGTCATTAACAATACATACTCCTTTATATAAATTATTTTAACATTTAAATTGATTTTCATAATAAAATATCCAAAAAAATCACATGATTGATAAAACTAGCACTAACAGCAATGTTTGTTTATTGAAAAATGTCTCCAAAAAATAGCACTCTCTGGACAGAATTTCAAAAACAGTTCCTGTAGATGAATTTTGCACAAAAATTGATTAAAAAAATACCAGAATCCAACCTCAAATTCATATCCCATTGTAATAAATCATAAATCAAGTGTTTTATATCATATGCACATAATAAATCAAAGATCCAAGCTCTAATTTACTAGCCCATTTCACATTTCTTGCACTTCAACATTAATCTTCTAATATATATTACTCTTGTTGTTTAGTACGTCAAATACTTATCAATAATAACTAATTTTTGCTAAACTTCAAATATAAGCAATTTTCTATAAACCCAAAAAATTCAAATAATATAATTTTTACTTACCTCTTGAAAGTAAGGAGAATTAAGGAATGAAAAACCCGTGTTTGAAAGCCAAAAACTATTCCTTCTTTTTCTTCTTCATCTTCTTCGCTTGTTCTTCTTCTTCTCCTCCTCCTCTTGTTCTTCTTCCTCTTCTTCTTCTTCTTCCTCTTCCTCTTCTTCTTCGCTTGTTCTTCTCCTCCTCCTCCTCCTCCTCCTCTTCTTCTTCTCCTCCTCCTCCTCCTCCTCCTTTTCTTCTTCCTCTTCTTCTTCTCCTCCTCCTCCTTTTCTTCTTCCTCTTCTTCTTCTTCTTCCTCTTCCTCTTCCTCCTCCTCTTCCTCCTCCTCCTCCTCCTCCTCTTCCTCCTCCTCCTTCTTCTCCTTCTTCCTCCTCCTCCTCCTCCTCCTCCTCCTTCTTCTCCTCCTCCTTCCCCTCCTCCTCCTCCTCTCCTCCTCCTCCTCCTCCTCAACCTTTCTCTCTATTTTCCAAAATAGGATGAAAATGGATCATTATCTTCTAAGTTAATAGATAACTATAATATAATCACAATTCAAGTCTCCAACCTTCCTATAATATAAAATTTAGTCATCTCCTAAGATTTATTTTTATATCATTTATGGCCATTTTAAGTGTTAACAATTACAAATTAGACCCCACGAAAAAAATTTATTCAACATAAGTCCTTATTTGATTTTGACTTTAACTAAATAATTCCTCGACTTTGAATATAAATGAATCGGGTGTAACAGAATCTCATCCTTCTCCGAAGCATTAAACGACCATTGATGAGTTATTGAAGAAACCCATTATGAAAGACCCCCTCTTTTCCATAAAAATAATAGATGGAGGAGCCAAATAAGGAGGAGGGTGGGCTAATAAAGAGGAAAGGTGCAAGAAGGTCAGCTAAGGAGAGGCATATGAAGAAAAAGCCCCAAACTTCTTAGGAGACATGTCTGATGAGATCGCCCCGGATGTGGTGGAGATGCTTCCTCCAAAGTCTAGGTGGCTACAAAAATTCACCATAAGTATTGGACTGATGAGTCTTCTATGTATGCCGAGACCTGTGACTTGGTTGATAAGGAGGAGGCTTGCCTCGCCCTGCAAACTTGCTCACAAGACTTCTTTCTGAATGCCTAAATGGACATGAGAATACTACAAAGGTTGAATTAGAAGTTTGCCTAGAAAGTAGCTGATGTGGAGGTTAAGGCTAAGGGCTGAGGCCTCTATGCTGATGAGGTGATTGAGGCCTTCAAGGTAAATGATGCTGAAGAGTTGAGGATTGGACTCTTTTCAAATGAAAATAAAGAAATGAAAAAGGAGGTCCATCTTTGCAAAGTTGAGGTGAATGCTTTGATGAAGCGAGTTGAAAACTCTGAACACTTGCAAAAGGCTACTTCGCCAGCTTGGAGGCAGCCAATAAGGAAAAGGGAGAGCTGAATCCTAGGTTGTGAGTTGACCGCTGAGGTTTCTAATCTAAAGCAGCAGCGGAGTGGGGCAGGGGAAGCAACCTTGTATAAGTATCTAAAACATTTCCATGAACAGTTGAGTATAATGATCTTGATTTATACTAAATGAGGGTTGCATGCGATGAAATCCTAAAAAGGATTGTCGAGCTGCACTCCCAAGTGGACTTGGCTATAATAAGGGAGGAGCTTTTCCCAGTAGAGCCATCTACTCCTACAAACGATGTTGTGAAAGATTCAGCTGAAGAGTTGGAAGAAGGCCAAGTGGAACCTCAGCAGGATAATGCTACATCTTAGATTTAGGCTCTCTTTTTCTTTTGTTTTACCTTGGCCTTGTACTCAATTATTCTATAATCAGTTCCTTTTATTGTATATAAAGAGTTTATTTTTTTTATGCAATTGTTTTATTTTCTCTAAATTTGTACAAGTGTTGAAGTCTCAATGAATAAAACAAAATACTGATTCTTCAAAACAAGATGGCATGACGATTTAGGATAGTTCCATATTAGTCTCCTCAAACTAATGAGGTTACCATCTAGCTAAGCATGCATACATAAAATGGGGGGGTTTTTTTTTAAACTAATCTTCATGCGAGTCGCCATAATCAACTTGAATGAATATTCTAAGTATAGGGGGTTATTATTGATGTATAATCTGACCTTTATCGAAAATAACCCTTCGTGTGGAATTATTAGTTCACTTGTGAGGGACGTCGAGAATCAAAGTGACATGGCCTCTTTCACGATGTTTGGTCCATCCATAGAAGGGGTTCATGAAAGTCCAAGAATAACTAACCAATGGGAGGTGGATTGGTTTTTAAAACTTTTTCAAAAAAAATAAGTCTGAATCAAGGAAACAAATGATATGTTGATCAATTAATAATCATAAACAAATAAATGTAAGTAGATCAAATAAAAAAATAATGATAAGTAAAAGGGTAGAGAGGATGTAAATGATATAATTGTGGAGGTTCGATCCAAACTAATAATTTATGTCCTGCACAAGCAAGATCTTTTCACTATATTGATGGACTTGTGGTGCAATCAAACCCTTTACAAGGCTTCCAGTAACTCACAAACAAGGAGCACCGATCCTTATACAATATTGAGCTTTACCGGACCTCAATCTGACCAACATTATTGAGCATTACGAGACCTCAATATGACCATCGCAGTGACTTACAACAAGAAACACCAATCCTTATACTATTGAGCTTTTACGAGGACCTTAATACGACCCACAAGTTTAGAAAAATGATTTTACAATGGAATTCCTCTCTTAATAAAGGATATAAAAGAATTAAATACTAAGAGAGGCTAACATTTCAATAGATAGCAATAAATGATAGCTCAAGTGTTAAATGAAAAACTTCAAAGAATATGATAATTAAAGATATCATTCAATCAGTCAAAGTTTTTCAATGAGAAAATGAAGAAGAAATAAATGAAACGTATGTTCAAGAACCTTCTCAAAATATATCTCTCTTTTTAATGAATGACTGTAATAAATTAAGCATCAAGAGAGAAATGAGAAACTTCGATGAATATGACGAGTTTACAAGTTTGATTCAATAAATTAAAATTTTCAATATGAAAAAGTAGAAGAAATATATACAATATAAGTTCAAAGATCTTCTTCAAAATACATCTCCCTTTTATGAGTTAAGTACAACAAGAGAGATGAAAAACTTTAACGATGATGATGATTAAAGAATTTAAATCAATCAAAGTTTTTGATACGAAGAAATAAATGAAACGAATGCAAAAGAAAGGTCAAAGAATTCTCTCAAAAAATATCTTACTTTATGCTTTTGAATCTATTGTGAAGAATAGAAAAAGTGAGGATATTTATAGAGTTCAAAACATTAAAAAAAAATCTGTAACTATCTTTTGTCCAGATTACCAATATAGCCATTTGTATAGCAAACATCAGTGGTCAAAACAATCAAATTTTGAACAGTTAGAAATTTTCGGTCGACCGCCTTCAGTTGACCTTGTTGTCAAGCCTGTTGATTGCCTAAAAGTTTCGATCTTTTTACGTTCTGGCCCCGTTTGATCCGATTCAAGGTTTTAAAAAGCATGGACTTTTGAAAAGTATTTTTAATTAACTTTTCTAGATAAAAGGTATTTTTCAAGTTCAAATATCATTTTGAAACTCACTTTTATATTTGATAAAATCGCTGCATTAGAATGACATTTAATTTATAAAAATTTAATGTATAGATGGATTTTGAGCTTAAGTATTCATTATCAAATACTAAAGTGTAAGTACCTTTGCATTCATCTAAGAAATCAAGTCTTTGATCTTACGCTAAAGTTTGGCTCATAAATTCTTGAATGTGTGACTTAGATCTTGACCTCTTTCAGGAGTTCGATTTGCGATGATAGCTTTTGACATTTTCATTATCATCAATCAATTTTTCATAGTATGGTTTGAAAACTATAATTACTTAAATTTAATTTATTAGTAAACAAAATTAACTTGTTTGTTATAATTAGAACTTTAAGGTTATAATCATCCATATGTCAACAACTTCCCCCCTTTTGCTTATGACAAATAAGATGATTTGCAAAGTAATTTTGAAAATTGATAAGGAATATAAATCTTAGACTTTGCATGTAATCCATATATTTCCCGTATCTTTTACAAACCAATAGCTATTCACTTTAAAGCGTATGTTTATCAATGCAAACATTTTGATCATATATTTCAATTCAAGGTTATGAATCTCATTTTCAAAGTAATTATCATCACATTTTCCCCCACTTTCAATGCTTTTCAAATCTTTTTCAAATCGATCTTATTTAATTTCCCCCTTTTGTCATGAGGAAAAAGGTAGCACATATGAGATCAAGAGTATGTCATATAAGATCAAAACTTCAAATCAACCATAGAAAATAATAATATTCCCCTCCAATTAAATACAAAATGATAACTATATGCAAGTTTAAACAAGAGAATAATCATCATATTCATAGAAAATTACTAATCAAAACATGAGTGGTGAAATGTCAAAAGCATAATCAATTTAGTAAAGTTTATATAAATTTAACCAATGACGTACATAATATCAACCATATGAACATTTAGTATAAATTCAATTTAGCCACATACCTTACATTTATCAATAATTCCCAAACCTTTTTGAGCATATGAAAATCTATCAAGTGTTAGAGGTTTTAGTGAGAATGTCGATCAACTGATTTTTCATATTCACACGTTCTAATACAATAACCCCTTTTTGGGTACCTTTGGGATACTATAGACGTAATGTCTTGAGACATTAAGATAGATTAAAAATTTGTTTTACGACATTAAGGTGTGATTCTTGAGTATTTGGTTGAAATCTGGCACATAATCACACACCAAACATAATGTCGATTCTACTTGTGATTAAGTAAAGGAGAGATAATATCATACCTTGATATATTGTTATGTCTATGAACATACCTTGATCATATTTTTCCAATTTGATTGATGAGCTCATTAGGGTGTTCATTGATTTCAGCTCTTTCTTTTCAAACTTATTGAGTATTTCCATAATGTATTTTGTTTGACTCCATTCCTTAGGTGAAGATTGATAACTTTGTACTTTGGAAGATTCTTCTTCATCTTGTTGCACATTTGCTTCTTCCTCATATTGACTTTCAACATCTTTAGAATCTTCTTTTGTTTTTGTTTTAAATGTTCATTTGCTCAAAATGAATCTTCAATCCTACATCATCAACAATACCTTTCTCTTGATCAAGAGGCCCAGTTTCATCATTTGTCACATGCATTCATTTTTAAATGAACTAAAGTTCTTTCGTTAAAAACAATACTTTATAAGGTTCGCTAGTTGATGAATATCCAAGAAAGCTTTCAATATCAAACTTTGAATCGATTTTTCAAAAAATTTCTTTAGTTTTCAAGGTAAAACATTTACATCCAAACACTTTAAATTAAATAATATAAAGAACTCTATTTTTCAAAGTTCATAAGGAGTTTTGGTTTTCATTCGATTAACCAAGACTCTATTTAACGATTTCGGCCACTAAATAGTTTGGTAAACTATTTTCATTTAGCATAATCCAAGCCATTTTTTACGATGTATGATTCTTCCTTTTACTACATCATTTTGTTGAGGAATTCTAGGAGCTGAAAAATCATGCTCATAATCAAAAGTTTTACAAAAATCATCAAGAACAATATTGTCAAGATTCTCTACCATGATCACTCCAAATTGTAGTAATAGTATACCTTATTTCATTTTTTAATCTGTTTACAAAAGTGTTTAAATGCATTCAAAATTTTATCCCTTGGATTCAAATATATGAGTTAATTAAATTTAGAAAAATCATCAACAATGACAAAAGGATAATGTTTACCGCATAAGCTTGCGGCTCTAGATGTTCCAAAAAGACCCATTATGAAGAAGTTCTAGAAATCTTGTAATTGAAAAATATTGCTTTTATTTGAAAGAGCTCTTCACTTGTTTTCAAAGTGACATGCATCACCAATGTTATTTTTCTCAAATTTCAAATTTGACAATCCTTTGGGAAAAAAAAAATTGGAAATTTTTGAGAGAATATCCATGCTAACATGACATAATCTCCGATGCCATAACCAAGTATTCTCTTTTAAACTAGATAAATATTTTTCATCACTTTCAAATTCGATATTAATGATATAAACATCTTTACTTCACCACCTATATGTATCACCTCTCTTGATGTAGCATTTTCAGTAAGGCATGATTATGCTAAGCAAGTTATGTTTGAAGTTATCAACTAATAAAACATTTTCTATAGAGGAAGACGAAAGATTACCAATGTTTCCAATGTCAATGATTTTTCCTCTGACATATTCTTCAAATACAACATGCCCTCCATCATTTTTTAAAGCCTAATAACAAAGCTTGATTTTCGGTCACATGTTTTTAGCATTCATTATCCAAGAATCATTTGTCTTTATCTTCTTTGGTACTTAAAAAAATAATTCAATTTTTGTTCTTTCGTACCCATACAATTTTGGGTACTTGGTTGTTAGTATTTATTGACTTTTGAATCCACTTTTGTTTGCTTTCAAAGTGCAACCTTTTTTTATTGAACAATTAAAATATAATGTCCATTTTTATTACAAAAGCCACAAGTAATATTTGGATTAAGGGAAGTAGATGCTTTAACAAAGAAATTTTTAAGAGACTTTTATTTTAAAAAAAGGTTTGCATCTAATTCCTACTTTATCAAAAACACATTTTTTTCACCTAGTATTAAATCAAATAAATATTATGAGTTAAATCTAAAACATTTTCTTGTAAAGAGGAATTCTCCGTAATTAAAGAAGAGTAATTGACTAAAAAATCATTTTGAATTTTCAAAAGTTTCTTCACCTCCTTTTCCTATAAAGAATATTTCTTTTTGAGAATAGAATGATTTTAGAGCAAGTTTCTCAAATTCTTCAAGAATTTCATCATATGAGGTAAATAATTCATCATATCAACAATTTTCATTTGAATTCACCTCATTTTTCAACAGCCATGTGGCACATATTGCCAACTTCCTCTTGACTTTCATTTCATCATGATCTTCATCATCATTCTCATCCAATGTCACTTGGAGTGCCTTATTTTTCATAAATATTTTCTTATTTGGACACTCGGTTTTCTTGTGATCGGATTTTCCACAATCATAGGAAACAATCTTCTTTTCATCCTTTCCTTCTTTTTTTGAAATTGTCAAATATTGTGAAGACTCCTCCAATCTTTGGCAATAAGAACTAGGTCATCAATTTTTTTTATTATCTTTAATTAAATGTCAAATTAGAATCCAATTCCAATTTCAAGAACATATTCAAGTGAATAATTAATTAAAATCAAAATTTAATTAAGTATTAAATTAGAGTCTAAATCTTATTTAAATTGAATTAAGAATTTAATTTAGGATAATACTCCTAAATAAAATAAAATTCAATTAGGGGTCAAAATTTATTATTTAAGTTAAAATCTAATTTTAAAAAAAATATAAAAGTCTTTCATTTAAAATAAAATTTTAAATCTAGGTCAAAATTTAAAATTATAGGTCAAACCCATTTAAAATATAATTTTAAAACCATATTAAAATTCAAATTCAAAACCATTTTGGAAATTGCAATTTGACCCAATTAAAATTTATTAATAGGGCCCTAAAATACTAAAATTGTATAGAAGCCCCTCCATTTAAAATTTACAAATTGATCCTTAACATATAATTGTAGACGGTCCCTGGAATTTCAAAAATTGCATGGCATGCCTCCATTTAAAATTTACAGATTGACCCCCTTTTCCTTTAATTTCAGACGGGTCCCAATAATTTCATAAATTTCAAGAGAAGCCCCCATCTCCATCACCCAAAATCTGAAAACCCTAGAATTTTTAAATTTTTTTTCCCTTATTTCATGTCGTCGCTCCTTGGCCTCTTCGACTTCGTGCCAATGTTGGACAGCGGTGGCTTCTTGTCGCTGCAGTAGCAGCAGTTGTTGGTTCAGCAGCGACGCTTGCCGCTGCTATGGACAGTAGATACCCGTCGCTGACATGCTGCCAGCGGTCCTCGTCGGCAGCAACCGTTGCCGTCTCTCCACCACCTTCCCTTTTTTATTTTTATTATTTATTATTTATATTTATTCTAATCCAAGAAATATTTTCTTTTCAAATCAAATTTTGAACATGAAAAATAATCTTCTAAATTACTAGATTCAAGAACAAAAACAACAATCAACTTTTGATTGTTCCCAAAAATTAAAAACAATTCTTAACAAACACAAAGTTGGATCTGATATCGCTGTTGGAAATCTACTTATTATGCACAGTGGAAAATAAAATAATTTTAGATTCCTACCAATGAATCGTCTTTGTATTTAGATAGGAATTATAATAAAAGTTGTATCTTTTACGAGATCTGCAAACCCCTTTACTTTTTCTTTGTTCTAACAACCTTAATTTGTCTTCCACAACTGTCCAATTGTCCAACTTTCAACGGTGATTCATACAGAGAACAAGATTGTAGGATTAGGGTTTTCTTCTTGTACTAGCAAAAATAATGAATTCTCTACAAATTTTGAAAATCTTAGTCATATTTATATAAGCCCAAACCTGCTTAATCTGACCCGGTCCAATATTTAATTAATTCATTTAATTAAATCCGATTAGTAAATTAATTAATCCAATTAATTAATTCGGGTCTATAAATAAGCAATCCAATTAATTAATTTATCCAACGTTTATTAAATTAATTAATTGACACAAATTACAATCTTCCAGTTCTCCTTTTGTGTGTGACCCATTAGGTTAACGACGTGAAATATTATTTTGATTTAATCAAATTTGATAAATTAAAACACTATTTTATTTTATCACCAATTCACAGTCGTCATCCCAGATTGACATCTAGCAATGTGTCGGAGCAACACATGTGACGGGAAATGTCACGTGGTATGACAAAGTCAAACTTATTCATTTACCATGAAACTATAATCCCTTCATCAATATGATCCCATCAATTATGAGATATGAAAGTCTGGCAATCTCGATTATCGATCATATCTTCCATTCAATTATTAAGTCAATATAAGTTGAAAACTTCTTTTCGACTTATGAGTACACCTTAGCCAAGAATTTAGTTATCGACTTAATTGAATGAAATGAAGATCATAATCTCTTACTATGTAAGAGTGACGAATCCTTTATTGGTCATTCACAACTTTCATACGATTTTTGACATACCTGAACGATGCCGTATTAGTGGTCCTTGGCAAAGCAACATCCAATACCATCAAAACATGACTATTCTCATATAAGCACTATGACGACCTCAAGTCAAAAGACCAATCCTACTATCGAACGTTAAAGATTAACCACTAACACTCAGATAGTTATCCATGTGAAATGTCTCGGCGGGTCTCCAATGTTTTATTCTATAACAAAACATCGACTTATTCATTTAAGTGTCACCACACTTTAACTTGTAAAATTAGTTACTTACTTCACAAGTAAGAAATACCACACATGATGGTCTACTCGTAATAACAATATACATGTCTCGTCATTACTTACGACCACTGATAATTTAAGATTCAATCATATGTAATTTGTATCTCACAATTACAACTCTTTGTGATAAATAAATTGCTAAAATTTGAATCTACGGACTCTATTATTTAATTTAATTGAATATTAATTAAATAATAGATTGTCATAAAATTGCATTAATTATATACATAAAAATATTTATGTCCATGGTTGATTGGACTTAAGATATAATACTTACAAACTCTCATTTGCACTAGATACAATTACTTATGTATCCAATATCATAAGAGTCTACATGACGATCATGTTTATACTGCCACAACTCTTTGGCAAGGGATCTGTAATATTTTCAATTGTGGGAATTCATTTCTTTCTTTATGTCATTTCTTTATATTATCTCTTTGATGAGATGATATTGTCTTAATACATGTTTAGATAATTGATCAGACCTTAGTTGATTTGCTTGTACAATGGCTTCATTGTTATCACACTACAATGACATGTGATCAACAATGTAAGGAACTACTCCAAGTTCATTAATGAACATCTTGATCCACATTGTAACTCCTTGCTGCTTCTGAAGCAATCATGTATTAGGTTTCTGCTATTGAACCAACGGTTGTTTCACGTTTGGAACTATTCCAACACACTGCTTAAGAGTAAACTAGTTTCTCCATATAAAATCTTCTCAAAATTTTATCTATACATATTTAGATGAGTAAAGCAATCTTCTAAATCTATCTCTATATATTAAGTTGCTTCTCCCATATCATCCGTGAATAATAATTCAACAATCATTATTTCAATGATTGAAACATAGGGATATCGTTTCCTATCCACAATATATCTTGCATATAATATTATGAACGCGACAATACTACCACTATCTTCTTGTAAACACACAATTCGTCTTCATATTTGATAAAATCAAACTTTTTGATTGTCTCATCAAGATGAAGATTTCAGCTCAAAGAGACTTGTTTTAACCTATAGTCATGGTATGCAACTATTGCAGTCAAAATCTGAATGGACTTCAGCAAGGCTGCATGAGAAAGCTTTCATCAAGGTCAACACTTAACCTTTGTTACTAGCTTTGCTTTGTATGTATGGATATTCTCATCCATATCGATCTTTTTCTTGTAAACCATTTACAACATATGGGTTTTATCCCATCAAGAGGGTCAACCAAGGTCCAAGCCTCGTTTTCATACATTGAATTCACTTTTGATTCCATGGCCTCCTAAAATCTATTCGAATCAACACATGACTCTACTTCTGCATAATTAATAGGTTCATTCATCCTCGATTAATAATATCTTATTAGTAATCGTGGATTCACACCTTCTTAAAGGTTGAATTATCCTACTAAATTTAAATGGAGCTATTATGTCCTCAGGAGTTTCTACTTCCTGATCAAAAGTATGTCGCTCATCAGGTGTGGGATCAAACTTGGATTAATCTACTTGGTCAACTATATCTGTGGACTCTTGAACTATTTCAAGTTCTATTTTGCACCCACTGCCCTCTCTTAGAGTAAACATTTTTCTCTAAGAAGACAATATATCGTGGGACGAAGACTTTTTTCTCAATGGGATAATAGAATTGATATCCAAATATTTATTTTGGATATCCCATAAATATGTATTTATCGGATACAGTCTCAAACTTATCCGATTCAGGGCGCTTCAAATAAGCGTTACAGTCCAAACTTTCATATGAGATAAATTGGGACTATTGCCTTTCCATAACTCGTATGGAGTTCTGTTAATCAACTTAGATGAGACATGATTTAGTGCGTAGCACACTGCAATCAGTGCATGATTCCAAAATGATTTTGGAAAATTTGCATGACTTGTTTTTAATTGCAGTATATCTAATAGTTTGCGATTCCTACTTTCAAACACACCACTATGTTGCAGTGTATGTGGAGGAGTTGGACTGCAAGAGAATCTTATTCTCTTTTAGATAATCTAAAGTTTCATCTTTGAAATATTCTCACTTGATCGAATCTTAGTGTGGAAATCTGTTTACCTAATTGTTTCTCTACTTTTAGCTTGAATCCCTTGACCCTTTCAAGAGCTTCATGCTTGAACTTCGTCAAGCATATATGACAATTTTTGTAATAGTCATTAGTAATTTTGATGAAATAAAAGAAACGTCACCTGAGATTAATTGACATGGGTCCATATGCATCAGTATGCATTAGACCAGTAATTATGCCAGATTTGCTCATTATGCCAGATTTGCTTATTGTGCCAAACTTCGTCATTTCTCCTTTTTAAGTAAAAAGGCGATTCGTGCTTGTCAAAATCAATTGACCCCAAGTATACATCTCCATGTAACTTTGGAATTGCATTTCATCTATATGACGAAGTCTGCCAGGCCAAATTTAGGTAATAATTAGATTATCGCATTTATGCCTTATAATTTCTATACTCATTATAGAATGCTTAGTATGAAGAATATTAACATCGTTTTGTAATTTTCCATAACCATTAGGATCTTTATCAAGATAAACAAGAATAACAATTGTCCTTAACATTAAAATAGTTCATGTCCGAACATGAAATTCATTTTATTGTTCTAGCTATGGTGGGTACAAAGTGGCATTTTTCTAATTCCAATACTAAACCAAAAGGCAACGGCAAGACGTACCTATAGGCGATGCAGCAACATTTGCTCATCTTCAACGTGGAGATCAACATCTCCGTTTCGCAATGGTCTACTTCTATTTGGTTTCTCCATATTTGTATAAATATGAGATCCACATCTAGTATCAAATACATAAACCTCATATAGCATATGTAAGCCTTGCAATATCTTCTAATGACATTTCATTCTTTAATGAAAATAAGGGTAATTAGATTTGGTATTTGTCCTTCGCTTTGACCATCTTAGCCATATTGGATGCTTTCCCCAAAGTCCCTTTAGACTTCCTCTTAATATCCTTAAAGGAATCAATGGCTTGCCCACTACTAACTTTGATATTAGGCTTAACAGTTTAAACATGTTAAACAACTCAATGAGTGTCACCTTCAAGCTTATTCATATCATAATTCATAATTAGTATGAATAACTCTCTGGTAAAAACTACAGAACTAAGTCAATATTTAGTTCCTGATTCATGATTTGAACTCAATTGAGACACTTCTCAATGTTAGTCATCTTCAGTACCTGACCATTAACTGAAGATTCCTTTGTCATTTAGCACCAGTATAGTTTCTTGGAAGTCTCATATCCTTCCACACATGATTATTATCATACAAGTGATTGAAATGAGAAATCATACAGTAACATTTATACTCTCAAGTTGCTTTTGTAACTCAAGTGTCATAATGTAAACATCATACATGTTGCAGTACTATTGTCATCACCGTGTTATTATAGCAGTCACCTCTTTGTTAGTTAAGTCATCAACAGGTGTCTTTGGAAAAGACTACTCAAGGACATAACTGATTTTTCATGCTTGAGAACAATTTTCAGATTGCAGTGCCAATCATAAAAATTTTGGTTCGGTTGTTGGCATCCAGTATGCCACTCAAATAAACATGGTTACTCACGATTCAATATAAATGACGAAAAGAAAATGAATAATATATAAAATGTGTCAATTAATTTAACATGAATTCTTATTAAATTAATTATGCTTCCACTGTTTAACTCAAATTTATGACCCTCTCACATGGAGTCCGTAATTGACTCCTAGAGTGGGCTGGGATCAAATCTGTTATACCAAGACCTTGAATATACTCAACAAATCTTAATATAACATTTGGGTAGATACTATTATCAATTGTATCTCCATACAACTTTCAAATCATTAAGTTGGCAACCCTTTATCTTCACACATCTTATGTATTAACTTAACATGCCTCTAAAATTTATCTCCTTGAGTGTACTCAACAAAAGATAAATTTTAGTTAAGTAGGACCCATCATTCAGAAATATCTAATATTTCATAGTGTCAAACATATCCTTAATAGACCAACCTTGAGTGTACCCAACAAGTCGAGATGATTTGGAACTCTGGTTTTTCACTATAATGATGGAAGGCGAATGATAAATTAACTTAATATTTTTTTGAGGGAATTTGCATTAAAAAGTCTCATCAACATTGATATAGTTATAAATATACAATTTATGACACATGAAACATGCAAATAAACATGATAATAGTGTGGACGATTATGGACTTTTACTATCTAGTCGTCCCGAGCCATAAAGAAGACTAGTTGGTCAATTCCTAAGGGTATAGCATTGAATCAGTATCGATGCACCATCTCCATGGTTTACTCCTCTTCTTGTTTCTTCAATTAGTCCAGCTGTAACATGTATCCTGTTCTAGATGGCACGCAGGCCTAAATGAAATTGGACTCGCAGGCCAATAGTAGCAATAACAGTAACGGACTAGTGGGTCCAAAATGATTAAGAACTCGCAAGCTCATAATAATAACGATAATAATGGACTCGCAGGTCCAAAATAATTAAAAGCTCGCAGACTCATAAAACGACAAGAAGAAAATTAACCATTCAATACATCCACATGGTCGAGTCATAATCGTCCACTAATAATGCATTTATCATATAAATGTATTCTTATATAATATCTAATATGCAAACATGTTTCAAGTTTCTAGTAATTAAGGTCGTCTAAATTCTTTTAGACAAATGGATCGGAAGAACTAAATAATTAATTAATCATATTAATCAATTAATTTAATTAGTGGGCATATTTAATTAAAATTAAATTTTAATTAAATAAAAGACAGTGATGAAAAAGTCGTCATAAATAAACCCTACTTCATAGATCGGTCCTACTTCGCTTCTTTGAGACCGTTTGCACCACTGTCAAAGGAGACACGAATTAGAGTCCAACTCTAATTCCATAATTATAGGGCAGGACTATTCAATTAAATATCAAATTAGAGTGCAACACTAATTTAAAAGTTTAAGGAGGTGGGATTTAATCAAAATCAAATTTTAATTACATAGCAAGATTAGAGTCCAACTCCAATCCTTAGATTTAGGGCGAATTTATTTAATTAAAATCAAATTTTAATTAAAACCATAATAGAGTCCAACTCTAATTTTAATAAAAATGTTAAATGTTAAATTGGAATCCAATTCTAATTTCAAGAACATATTCGGGTGAATAATTAATTAAAATCAAATTTTAATTAATTATTAAATTAGAGTCCAACTCTAATTTAAATTGAATTAAAATTTTAATTTAGAATAATACTCCTAAATAAAATAAAATTCAATTAGGGGTCAAAACTTATTATTTAAAATTCATTAATTTTAAATAAAATTTTAAATCTGGGCCAAAATTTAAAATTATAGTCAAATCCATTTAAAATATAATCTTAAAACCATATTAAAATTCAAATTCCAAATCATTTTGGAAATTGCAATTTGACCCAATTAAAATTTATTAATAGGGCCCTCAAATATTGAAATTGCATAGGAGCCCCTCCACTTAAAATTTACAAACTGATCCTTATCATATAATTGTAGACGGACCCCTGAAATTTCAAAAATTGCACGGCAGCCCTCCATTTAAAATTTACAGATTAAGCTCCCTTTCCTTTAATTTCAAATGGTTCCCCATAAATTTCAAGAGAAGCCCCCATCTCCATCACCCCAAATCTGAAAACCCTAGAATTTTTTTTAAAAAAATTTCCCCTTATTTCTAGGGCAGCGAGTCACCACCCCTTGGCTTCTTTGGCTTCCTGTCGCTATTGGACAGCGGCGGCTTCCTGACACTACAGCAGCTACTGCTGCTGGTTCAGCAACGGCGAGCAGCGCTGCCACGACGACAACTGTTGCCGTCCCTCCACCGCCTTCCCTTTTTTTAAATTTTATTATTTATTATTTATTCTGATCCAAGAATTATTTTCTTTTCAAAACAAATTTTGAATAAGAAAAATAATATTCTAAATTGCTAGATTCAAGAACAAAAACAACAAACAACTTTTGATTGTTCCCAAAAATTAAAAACAACTCCTAACAAACACAAAGTTGGCTCTAATACTGCTGTTGAGAATCTACTTATCATACGCAGTGGAAAATAAAACAATTTTCGACTCTTACCAAGGAATCGTCTTTGTATTTAGATAGAAATTGTAATAAGAGTTGTACTTTTTACGAGATCTGCAAACTCCTTTGCTTTTTCTTCCAGCAGCCTTGATCTGCCTCCCATAACTGTCCAATTGTCCAGCCTCCAACGGTGATCCATACAGAAAACAAGATTGTAGGATTATGATTTTCCTCTTGTGCTAGCGAAAATAATGAATTCTCTACAGATTTTGGAAACCCTAGTCATATTTATATAAGCCCAAACCAGCTTGACCTGACCTGGTCCAATATTTAATTAATCTATTTAATTAAATCCGGTAAGTGAATTAATTAATCCAATTAATTAATTTGGGCCTATAAATAAGAAATACAATTAATTAATTTATTTAACACTTGTTAAATAAATTGATTAACAAATCACAATCTTTCAGTTTTCATTTTGTTTGCGGCCCATCAGGTTTCCGATCACAATGTCTAACGATGTGAAATATTATTTTGATCTGATCAAAATTGATAAATTAAAATACCCTTTTATTCTATCACCAATTTACACTCGTCGTCCCAGATTGACATCTAGCTATGTATCAGGGCAATATATGTGACGAAAAATGTCACATGGTATGACAAAATCTAACATGTTCGTTTACCGTGAAACTATAATCCCTTCATCAATATGATCCTATCAATTACGAGATATGGAAGTGTATCTATCTCGATTATCGATCATATCTTCCATTCAACTATTAAGTCAATATAAGTTGAAAACTCCTTTTCGACTTATGAGTACACCTTGGCCAAAAATTTCGTTATTGACTTAATTGAATGAAATGCGGATCATAATCTCTTATTATCTAAGAGTGACGAATCCTCTATTGGTCATTCACAACCTTCATACGATTCTTGACATGCCCAAACGATGCCGTATTAGCGGTCCTTGGCAGAGCAACATCCAACACCGTCAAAATATGACTGTTCTCATATAGGGCACTATGATGACCTCAAGTCAAAGGACCAATCACGCTACCGAACATTAGAGATTAACTACTGACACTCAGATAGTTATCCATGTGAAATCTCTAGGCGGGTCTTGAACATTTTATTCTATAACAAAATATCCACATATTTATTTAAGTATCACCACACTTTAGCTTGTGAGATTATCTACTTACTTCACAAATAAAAAATGCCACACTTGATATTCTACTCATAATAACGACATTCGTATCTCATCATTACTTACGACCACAAATGATTTAAGGTTCAATCATATGTAATTTGTATATCATAATTACAACTCCTTGTGATAAACAAATTACTAAGACTTGAATCTATGGACTCTATTATTTAATTTAATTTAATTTAATATTAATTAAATAATAAATCTGCCATAAAATTGCATCAATTATATACATAAAAGTATTTATGTCCAAGGTTGATTGGACCTAGGATATAATACTTACACTTTTTGCTTCATAAAGAAAATTGCAAATTCATTAACCAAAACCAAAAGATTTATTACTTTGATAGTGCCCAATTGTGTAACTTCTAAGGCATGCCCAATATTAAAGATGGAATTACATGTGCCAACACATTTAACATTTCAATCTAAAGAGCTAAAATATATTTTTGGCCCTAGAGTTTAACGATAATTTTCTTTTATCTTCATCATACTCCTCTCTAGGCTTTGGAATGATTTGGTCCGATTTACCAACCACTTTAATAATCTTCTTAGGCATATAGGGACCAAATTCAGTAACTTTCCAAACATTATAATCTATTGATGGGACATAAATCATCATAGCTTTTCAAT
This sequence comes from Olea europaea var. sylvestris, assembly GCF_002742605.1. Classification (NCBI taxonomy): domain Eukaryota; kingdom Viridiplantae; phylum Streptophyta; class Magnoliopsida; order Lamiales; family Oleaceae; genus Olea; species Olea europaea. Next base: position 255,394 of record NW_019268308.1, read on the forward strand.
GATTATAATTTGTACCATCAAAAAAGGAGAATGATTTTTAGAATGTCCCTTAAGATTTTGAAAATTGTGGTTAGTCATTGCTCAAAATTGTTATATCTTTAAATTCGAAAGGAGAACCTTGCTCGAATATCAATTGAAAGCCCAAGAATAACTAACCAAGAGGGGTGGATTGCTTTTTAAAACTTTTTTGAAAAAATAAACTTAAATCAAGGAAGCAAAGGATATGATGATCAATTAATAATCATAAGCAAATAAAAGCAAATAGATCAATCAAATAAAAATATAAATAAGATAATGATAAGTAAAATGGTAGAGAGGATGAAAATGATATATTGTGGAGCTTCGATCCAATGTAATGATCTACCTCATCCATTATCAAGCTCTCCGATATAAGCAAGGTCTTTTCATTATATTGATTGACTTGTGGTACAATCAAACCTTTTACAACACTTTCGGTAACTTACAAATAAGGAGCACCGATTCATATACAATATTGAGCTTTACGAAACCTCAATATGGCCCACACTATTGAGCTTTACGGTATCTCAATATAATTCACACGGTGATTTACAACAAGAAGCACCGATCCTTATATTATTGAGCTTTTATGGGACCTTAATATGATCCACGAGTTTAGAGAAATTATTTTACAGTGAAATTCCTCTCTTAATGAATGATATAAAAGAATTAAATACTAAAAGAGGCTAGCATTTCAATTAATAGAAAGAAATGATAGCTCAAGTGTTAAATGAAAAACTTTAATAAATATCATAATTAAGGATTGATTCAACCAGTCAAAGTTTTTCAATGAGAAAATGAAAAAAGAAAAATAAATGCAATGTATGTTCAAGAACCTTCTCAAAATATATCTCTTTTTTAAATGAATGATTGTAATAAATTAAGCACCAAAGAAAAAATGAGAAACCTTGATGAATATGATGAGTTTACAAGTTTGATTCAATAAATCAAAGTTTTCATTATGAAACAGTAGAGAAATATATACAATATAATTTCAAAGATCTTCTTCGAAATATATCTCTTTTATGAATAATACAAATACGTTAAGTACAACAAGAGAGATGAAAAACTTTAATGATGATGATGATTAAGGAATTTAAATCAAAGTTTTTTATACGAAGAAATAAATGAAATGAATGCAAAAGAAAGGTTAAAGAATTCTCTCTAAAAATATCTTACTTTATGCTCTTGAATCTCTTATAAAGAATGAAAAGAGTGAGGACATTTATAGGATCAAAATGCCAAAAATATATGTAAGTTTGGATGACATGTCCAGTCGACCACCTCTTGTTCGGATGAGCAATATAGCCATTTGTTTAGCAAAAACTAGATTTTTGACCATTGAAAATTTTTGATCGATTACCTCTTCTCACCAGTCAACAGTCTCGTCCCGTCGATTTACTACTTGAAAGTTTTGGTCTTTTTACATTTATGGTCCTGTTTGATTCGATTTGAAGGTTTTGAAAGATATGAACTTTTGAAAAGTATTTTTAACTAACTTTTCAAGATAAATTCTAGTTCAAATATCATTTTAAAAGTCATTTTTATATTTGATAAAATCCAACTTAGAATGACTTGTCATGCATAAAAAGTGATTTTAATGGGCAGAATGATTTTGAGCTTAAGCATTCATTGTCAAATATCAAAATGATATCATCTTTACATTTTACCTAAGTAATGAAGTCTTTGATCTTACTCTAAAATTTGACTCTTACATTCTTGAATGTATGACTTCAATCTTGACCTCTTTCATGAGTCCAATTTGTGCTAATAGCTTTTGACCTTTTGATGATCTCTAATTAATATTTCATAGTATAGTTTGGAAAACTATGTTCACTTAAATTCAATTTGTTAGTAAACAAAATTAACTTGTTTGTTATAATTCGAAACTTTAATGTGTCAACAATTCTCCTTGTAGGTTTCGAGGATAGGCCCATAAGGGTACTTCATTCCTCTCTTTCCAAGGTGGATGCTTATTTCTTTCTAGGGGTTGACTCTTCTGTGCAAAGACTTTTTCCGTGATACTCAAACCATCTATGAAAGGGATTTGAATGAAAAGGTGTTCATAAAAACATAAAATATCTTTTATTGATAGAATAATTACATAACTTGATGGGGAGTCGTTTCAATGGGATAGACGGGTTGTTTCTATCGATGATACATTGCAAATGTTCAATGTTCCACGAGGAGATGTGTCTTTCCCTCCAAATCTTCTATCCTATAGGTGCCAGCCCTAGTTCTTCAGATATGTGATGGGGGCCTTCCCTATTGGGATTTAGCATTCTCACACTTTGTTCTTTAGGAGAGAGAAAAATCCTTCTTAGCACAAAGTCTCCCATTCGAAATGATATCTTTTTTAGCTTCGCATCATAATATCAAGCCATTTTCTTGGTAAGAATCAAACTTTATTCGGGAGTTATCTCTTCCTTCTTCAAAGAAGTCCAATTTATCTCTTGATCTCGTCATTAGCTATTTCATTGAAATGAAGGCAACGTGGTAAAAGTAATCCTACCTCAATTGGGCTTATGGACTCAGTACCATAAGTTTCAGAAAAAGGGGTCTATCCCGTTGAAGTTCGGCTTGTGGTGCAATAGCCCATAACACCTGCGGATGCTCGTCCACCCAGGTCCCATGCGATACATCAAGCTTATTTTTCACGGTGTGCTTGATGGTTTTGTTGGCCACTTCTATTTGGCCATTTGCCTAGGGATGGTGGGGGTGATGAGAAGTGTTTTCTGATTCCCAATTCCTCACAAATGTCCCTGGGCTTTTTTTGTTTGATACAATCGAATGGGAAATCTAGAGTCGATAGATGATACTCTTCGAAATAAACTCGTAAGCATTGGATTCAATGATTTTTGCTAGTTGTTTAGTTCAACCCATTTAATGAAGTTATCAATGATGACAATAGCATAACTAGCACTTCATTTCCCTTTTAGCATGGCCCTATGAGGTCAACTTTCCATTTGGCGAATTGACTAGGGCTCGATACAATAGTCAGTTCTTGAGAAGGCTGCCTCCATATGGTGAAAAAGCATTGACACTTGTTGCATTTCCTTACGAATTGAAGTGCATCATTCTAGAGTGTAGAGCAATAATATTCTTGCTTTAGTAATTTGTACGCGAGTGCTAGGCCTCCTATGTGCCTTCATGAACCTCACAAAGAAAATAATTTGCCTCTTCTCCACTGGTAAGATTTAGAAGCGATGATCAGAACCCTCCCTTGTATAGCACATAATGAATAGCTCTTCTTCTGAGTTTGTTGGCCTCTTCCTTATCTTCTAGCAGGGTATGATCCTTGAGAAAAGCAATATCGGCTGCATCTTAGATGGAATTCCTTCAATCCATATAACTTCTCATCATCTGAAGATGGATGGTCTAGCCAGGCACTCAATTGATACCACCTTGAATCACTCTCAATCTTTACTACTAGCTAATTTTGATAAAGCATTGACATGAACATTCTCAGTTCCTAGGATTTGAGCCAATGCAAACTTTTCAAAAGATGGGAGAAGGTCTATAGCCTTCTTAATGTATGCAACCATGCTTTTGTCCTTTGCAGTAAAATTGTCATTCTCTTAACTTATTACCATTTATGAGGAACTGTTAACCACCAGTTCTTTCACTTGTAGTTTCTAGGGTAATCTTAGGCCTGCTAGCAACACCTCATATTCAACTGCATTTTTAGAAGCTATAAACCCAAATCTCACTGCACAACTAATCTTAAGTCCGTCTAGGCTAACTATTACCACTTCGATCTCGTACCTATTTTTCTAGATAAACCATCAACAAATTGGTTCCAGGCTGGAGGGTAATTTCCATTTTGTTGGCGAACTCTGCTATGAAATTTGCAAGTACATGGCCTTTCACAAAGGTTCTTAGCTTGTACACAATGTCGAATTTGCTTATTCCATAGCCTACTTCATTAACCTCCTAGAGGCGTAGGCTTCTGAAAACCTGCTTGAGTGGAAAGTTTGTTATCACTTGTATGCTAAAGGCCTGAAAATATGACCTCAACTTTCGTGAAGTGATAATCAAGGAGAGGGCAAGCTTATCCATATTAGTGTAGCAGGTTTTTGCTGACAAAATGGCATTGCTTACACAGTAAATATGAGTTGTATGCTTCTTTCTTCCATTACAAGTACGGAGCTCACAACCTGTGCAAAAACAGCTAGGAATAGCAGTAACGATTCTCCTTCTTTAGGTTTTGAGATAAGGGAAGCTTGTCACAAATGCTTCTTCAGTCGTTAGAAAGCCTCATCGTACTCCTTGTTCCGTTGGAACCTCATCTTGTCCTTGAGTACTTTGAAGAATAAAAGGCAATTAGTTGTGGCTTTTGAAAGAAACCAACTTAATGCTGCCAATCAGCCTGTAAGATTTTGCACTTCATTAGGCTTGCTAAGGGATCTTATACCTGATAAGGCTTTGACCTTTTCAAAATTAGCCTCTATGCCTCGTTAGTTAACCATGTGGCCTAAGAATTTCCAAAAAATGACATTAAAGGCACACTTGAGGAGGTGCCCCATCCTATACTTTCTCAGAATATGAAAAGTTACATTAAGATGTTCAACATGGTCATTAGTTTTGAGGCTCTTTACAGTATATCATCCATATAAACTTCCATAGTTTTACCAATTAGGTTGACAAACATTTTTTTAACAAGCATTTGATAAGTTGTCTTGGCTTTCTTCAGGCCGGAGAGCATACCTCGTAACAATAGAGCTATTTATCTGTGATGAAAGAGGTATTTTCTCGCTAGATAGGTGCATGTAGATTTGATTATACACTGAATAAGCATTCATAAAATTTAATAGCTCATGGCCTGTAGTAGAGTCCATAAGTTGGTCTATTCTTAGAAGTAGAAAACTATTTTTAAGGTTGCTTAGTTAAGGTTAGAGAAGTTTATGTATACTCTCCATTTGCTGTTGTGCTTCTTCACAAGGAGCGGGTTTAAAATCCACCTTGGATAGATGGCCTTATGATGAACCCATTGTATATCAACTTTTTCACTTTTTCCTTCAGGGCTCTATATCTTTCCGAGTTAAGAGCTCCTCTTTTACCTATGAGGAACAAACCTTGGATCAATATTGAGGGTGGCAACTAATTTGGGGGTCGATGCCCACCATATTTTCATGCATTGGAGCAAACATATCGAGTTCTCGAGTAGAAATCCTTTGAATTTTTGTTTTCGTTTTCCTTCTGAATCCAGCTCCTTCCTTACTTTGAGTATTATCATAGGGTCTTGTGGATTTACTAAAAAAAATTCAGCTATTTCTCTATGGTCGCTTGAGAATTTGACTCATGATTCGAAGATCTAGTCCTGAGTCTGTAACCCCTGCTTTAGGGGTTGTTTATCATTTTGCCATCTTCCCCCCCGTTTAGGGATCGAACCTTCTATAGGTGCGTCAAGCATTTTAGTAACTACCAATACCATGTTAACACTCCTAGGTTCAGCTTTTCTCAAGAGGTTAAGATAGAATTCTCTTAATCCCATTTGATCGCCTACAACCACTGGAATACCTTGCTCTGTAGGAAATTTTGTACATAGATTGTGGATGGAGGTGACAACCCAAAGTTCCTTCAATGATGATCCTTCAAGTGGCGACCCCAAGTCTACTACCAATGTGACTCTACCCTTAAGGATGATACTCTCACCGATGAAACCATATAAGGTAGCTATCATGGGGATAAGCTTGTGGTCTATCAACATTTCGTCATAGATGGCCCCAAATAGGATGTTGACGGAGTTTCTATTATCCACTAGTATATATTTCAAACCATTTCTCATTATAATAGCCCTTACTACCAATGCATCGACAATAAGGATAATGCACACCCGCATTATCTTCTTGTTTTAAAGTAATGGATGGGTTGTTCCCAGTTCCACGGAGATGCTGTTGATTAAGTAACTTATCATGAGAGGATCTTTAGCCTTTCTAGTGTAGTTTCTCTAAGCAATTCTTGATTCTTCGCATTTCCAGCATCTAATGGGGCTTTCTTTCTTTATCTCTGGCCACTTCTAGGCTTGTTCCCATCTTCATCCCTCCTATGCCTAGGGAAATCTTCCCTAGGATATTATCTTGCCCTATCCTGTCGAGGCTCTTGATTATGCTTGGATGGAGGCGCATTCTATTGAGTATGGCGAGCATCCATTTTCTTTGAGTATGAGCCACTTTGTTCCATGTGATGTGACTAGACATGCAATCATTCATGCCATGACTGTAAGTTCGATGATAAGTGCAATAGGGTCTATTTTTAGGTTCATTGCTCCTGCCTGTGCCTCTGCCTCTGCCTCTTGAACAATTTGGTGGTCTTTGATCATTGAGCCTAACTTCTTCGTATGCTAAAGAAGGCACGACATTCAATGTCTGACCTGATATAGGAACAAATGTATATCCCCACTTGGGTAACACAGAGCCTCGCCTTTTATCTTTGAGGTGGTGGGATTGCCATTGACGTTCAATTGTGATGGACCGATGGTCTATCAATTCTTCATTGACAATTTCGTTTCTTTCATTTCCACCAAGGTGTTGTAGGAAGTGAGATTCTTATTTCGCACATCTCTCTAGAAGAGGGTACTCATATTGAGGCCTCATCTCAAGTCTGAAAGACCTTATCTATCTATGACTATTTGCAATATGTCATCTCATCCTTAAACCGGGTCAAATAGCTTTTAAAAGTTCCAACTGTTCGTTGCCTCATATCTTACAACTGCTGAATGCAGGCCTTTCCGTCTTTTGCTAGATAAATATTTGATAAGAAAGTCTTTTTGCGATCCAGCCAACTCTTTATGCTTCCAGTCGGTATATGGCTATATTATATCTTGCAGCCCTGTAAGTGTGAAGTGGAAGGCTCTATACTTCAATGCAGGCGAGGCTCATCTCAGACTCATGTGGGTTTTGTAATTGTGAAGGTACTTTGCTAGATCACTATTTAGCTCATTCATGGGAATTTTTGAAGGGTACAAAGTGTTGGGAAAATGAGCGTTCCTCAATTCTTGTGAAAATAGAAGACTTTTATCATCATCGTCATCGTCATCATAATCTAATTCAAAGGACCAATATGTTCCATCAGAATCTTCCTTCTCATCCTGATACCAAGGCAGTTGTAATTTACCAGCTTGGTTTCTCAAATTTGCAAAATCCATTCATTTTTGTTTATTTCTAGGTGGATGAGCTTGTTTAGGTTCATAGCTTTGTCGATAACCTTGTTGCCTTTGCATAGGAGTTGGCTATTGGGGCCTATTTCTAGGCACTGATATGCAAATTCTGTTAAAGACTAGGTTCACGCTCTTGTGCATATTCTAGGGGTAAATTTTCTATCCCTTATGGTAAATCATCAGTAGGTCTGCTAGAGGTGTAATTAGTGACATGTCCACCTCCACCCCTCTTTCAATAGGGCTAAGCTCTCTCTTATTCCTTTGAGAGTTAGTCGTTTGATTATGTTCCTCCTCATCCTATTGGAAAGGACCTTAATAGGATGTTTAATTATCTAGCTTTGCCTTGCTTTCGCATAAGTAAATGTTGCATGATAGCATTTTGCTGGGCTATGTTCCTCATATCTTCAAGAAAAAGGACCTTTGCTTAGTGTTGGACTTTAGAACACTTCTTTTTTCTAATGGCTTCGATCAAAAGGATGTTTGTGGTTATAATGTAGTTTCTCACAAATGGTGTCAATCTGTTAACTTCGAATTTTGTATTCCTAACGTGGCCAACGGAATCCAAGGCCTCTTACGTCTACACAACCCTAGTTCATACACACTTGGACAAACCATTAGCCATACATGACTTCTTCTTGTAGTGGTGGAGTTGGTCGTGAGCACTCTTACAATCAAGTCCGTTGAAGTAATAAGTATACGAGTATGAGAGAGCTTTAGACACGACTCACGAACCTTAAATGTAAAAAGGGGGTCTGCTTTGGAGAATGATAAATAAAATCGTGGTTGGACATAGTTATAGCTTGAAAGTCTAAACTTGCATTACCTTTTGGAGCGACAAATTATGTGAGCTTTTATAGTAGAATGTGATGAATACTAATTGCATGATGAAAGTGCACGTGGCCTCATCTATGTAGATGTGGCCTTTTGTTAAAGATGTCTAGTAAACATGAGCATTAAATGCTAATACCAATTTATTGTCCATAATACCTAGCATGGGCTTAAACTTGACTTAATTCGCTAGATAAGTGGCATTACCAGTAAGTTATCACATTAATCACATACCAAATATTGTATGAAAGATCTCTTATAGATTCTCTTCTGTAGCCTTTCAAGTAACGAGAGTTCTATCTTTTTTGAAGGGGTCAATTTAGATCAATAGGTTCAATATCCCACAGTTGTTCGACATCTTCACGGGGCTCGTTCAAATGCCTCTTGGCGGTTTGACGTGGAGTGTGTGGCACAAGGTTTACTTTCTAGAGCATTGTTGTGCAAAACGTGACAATAGTCCCTCATGTCCGAGTCATATATTTATGTACGAGTCGTACTTTGAAATATAAGTTGTCAACTAGAAGGGTTTACGAATTGCCTAAAAAGTATGAGCTATCGGGATTAGATGAATATAGTTTTAGAGATATGAAGACTTTTAGATACCCTATAAAATATGCGCAACTCCAATAAGTAAGAGTTTATGAACTACCTCTAAAATCTCACACTATGATTTATTGAACTTTCAATAGCATCTCCTATGTAACATGGACAAAACCAACCTGAAATATAATACAATATCTTTTATAGCATGTATACAAAAATGAATTGGGGCCCATTTGCCCTTTAGATAAAGTAAATTGATAATAAGATCAAACTTGCTTGTGTAAAGCAAGTAACACGATGTCAACAATAAAATGATTATATAGATAACGTGACATGTGTACTGGTTGTAGTGAAAATAGTGTTATGATATCCTAGTAATGATGTGACATGTTTACTTGACATAATGTATATGCTAACAGTAATAATACAATGCTACTAGGATACTAGTATCACAATAATCCTCAAAGTCCAAGTATGAATATTCATATAATGTGTAAATTTTTAGGTAAAGGCGAGACTCTGAATATAAGCAAACGTGATAAAGCTAATTAAGATGTAGATGCGAGATTCTGAATACAAAGTTATTGTGATGAACTTGATGCAGAGATGAGATTCTGAATATAAGCAATCATGCTGAAGCTAATGTAGATTTAAGGCTCTAAATATAGGTCAACTTCAAAACCATTTTCTTCCGTTACCTTTAATCACCAGTTCTCAAAAAAAATCATAATGTTCATTTTCCTAAAGTTTTTTCTTACTTTCTAATCATGTATTTTCCAAAAAATCACAAAATCACTTCTAAAATAATCAAGTGCACACAATGGTTAAATTTTAAGATTTAGTGTCCATTTGGAAAAATAAAAAATGATTTATAAACATGAATAATAGTAAGTCCTATGAAATATTTGAATAATGATGAGTAGTAGTGAGGAATGTACGGGTAAAAATAATATTAGACTTGAACTAAATTTATAAACCATTTACATTATCTAAACGGACATTTAAAGAGCATCTTCATTGCATCAATATGAATTGTAGTATGTGTTGCAAGCAAAATGGATGTTGAAGAGAAGATCATACCCAATGAGGCTCTAGATTGCATTAATCGTGAGTCATATGTACAAGAGTGAAGATAAATTATAAAAAATTAAATGAACACATTATACAATGAATATAGGTATCCTCCACTTTTTGTTGCTATGTAATTATTTTTGGATATTTTGTGTCACACTTTTTACTATAATTTAAGTCCCTTTTGGAAACGCTCTAAGCACCTATTGGATGTAAATTATTTAAAAATTACTATTTTTCATACTCATTTAACCATACATTTACTTAATAAAATAATTATGTACGCGTATATATAATTTTTTTAATTATTCTTTAATTTTTTTTAATTATTCTTTTTCAAAAAAATTAGGGGCTGTTCTCTTAATTGTTTTTATTTTTTTCTGTTTTCAATTTTCCAAAACAGTGAAAACGCATTTTCTTTCTCATTTTTGAAAAAAAAAAATTTGTACTGAAAAGTCAAAACCTCAAAAATGACATTCCAAGCGTTTTCAAGCTAAAAACATGAAATAAGAAAAACAAACGGAAAATGCCCAAATTAAAAACCAATCCTCATATCTCTTTCTCTCTCTCCCTCCCCCCCCCCCCCCCCCCCCACCCCCACATAAAATGAATTCCACAACCATTTTCTCTAGGGTTTGATCTACCTTTCCAATTCCTTTATTGTGGCAGATTGAAGATTGAAAGGCTCAATCGAAGGCACATGGTGTAAATTTGCTTAGTTCTCGAGAGTTGTAGATTATTTGGGGTTGCTACAGGTATGTTTAACTTTTTGTTATATGCCATGCTTTGTTTTTAATGTAACCCAAGAAAATGAAGAGGGGGAAGAATAATTCACAGAGTGCATTGATGGTTAAGCTACTTTGGCGGGGAGAATAATTCACAAATGGATGTCTATTTAAGAATTTTCGGGGAAATTTGAGAAAATGGGTTTATGGTTCAAGGAATACAAAATATGCTCATTTGTAAGTGTTTTGAATGTAATTTCCACAGCTTGAGAAAAATTACGAATGAAGCTGCACAATAATAAAGCCATGAGCTGAAAATTTAGGAAAATTACTCGATTTTTCCATTTAGAACTCGAAGGGTCTATGAGGGATTTGCAATTATAATTTTAGGAATTTAGGATATGAGTTTCTAGACAGAACTCATTTTTTGAATAAAAAGAAAAACAAAGACGAGCCAAATGTACTGAACTATTGCTCATGGTTCTTGAATTAATGATGGGGTCGAAATCATCATCTAGTTTCTAACTATGATTTGTGTTGGATTGGGATTCTTTCAATGATTGGCATTTCGTTTTTGCATCTTATCCAATGATTTTTTGTTATTTACCTTCTATGATGATTGCGTGACCTTTTTTAATAACAACATTTTCTCTCATCACATTATTGTGCAGACTTGTCCATTGTTACTTTGCGTTTTCACTAAGGTATGTGAGCAATCAGTGGTTTCAATTTGAGTCAGGTTGCTTACTATTTTAGTTAAGCTACTTTGGAGGTTTGTTCTTTCTTATGTATCCTTATTGTACCATGCCAATTAGAATTTGTGGTATGTGGCTATAATTAAATTCGTTGATATATTTCTTGATAATTTGATGTATATTCAATATAGAACATGGATAGTCAGTAAGGAATAAGGAACCAATTTCACGGTCGGATGAGAATGAACATACTTTTATCAAAATTCTTTATGGGAAAATGAAATCAAAAGCATTGCAATATTCTACATTTATGAAAGACGAATGATGTAGGATCAATGAAACTATAATAGCTTCAATAAAAATGGATTATGGCATAGATATAAAGAAAAAGTGGAACCACTTACATAAGATTCATTGCATGTTTTCTGAACTTTTGGGCATACAGGTATTACGTGGGATCCGAATAACAACAAAGTTAATACTTTAGAGGAAGTTTGACAACACTTTTACACAGTATATATATTTATTATAGATTATTAACATCTTTAGTTTTTATCTTATCAATTTTACCCTTTTTCGTTGAACACTATGACAATGTGGCTTCTTTTTTCAATGGTAGATTGACAAGTCGAATTACATAATGTTCAAGATGGAAAGATCTAAGCACTACCACACTCTTGGAGAGATATTTAGCGGGATTACAGCTATTGGAGGATTAGGCAATAGCTCCACTCAGCTTCCAAACACATCAGAGGAAAAAAAACAGTTGTAAGATTATTTTTTGAACAGGGAGTGCATCTGTGCATGTATGCGTGGATCATATTGATGAAGTCGATGAGGTTTCAAATACTTGTTGGCGTGAGGAAATTAGTACATCACGTGAATGCCGACGTAAGCAACCTAAGATCAGTAAAAGTGATAAACTGGAAGCTTGCATGACATGAAAGTCATCTACAGTTAGTATGTGGAATGAAAAAACTGAACTTAGAACACTTTACCTAAAAGAAAAGTTTGCAAAGATCCAAGGAAAATCATGTAATCAATTGGATAGTCAAGTTAATAGCTTGGATCCTTATTCAACTATTATTTGCTTGGATATTTTAAACAATATTAAAGGGATGTCCAATGAGGTTTATATGAAAGCAATAACAGTTTTAAGGATCCCGATTTTAGGGTGTCATTTGTAAAGATGTCAGGGCATTTAGATGACCTATCGTGGAACTACTTTGATATGATTGTTGTTTTAATTTCTCTAGTATCATGTTGTTTCCATTGTCATTATGTTCAAAGTTGAAGTACTGTGTTATTTTTACAGCTTGAAGTACTTTTTTTTTCCTATTTGGTGATGTTGTACTGTTTTTATTTATAAACTTTATGATGTTGTTGGTTGTATAACTGATGTTTTTAATTTTTCATTTTAATTTCCCAATATTTGATTGCTTGTTTTATTTGAATCAATGATGGTTGCCAATAAAGGAAGCACCATAGACGGGAGACTTTGTAGAACATCACTGCTTACTGGAAAAATGTACATGCTAGAAATTCTGAATGGACATCCGGACGTGTACTATCGTAATTTTCGTATGCAGAAACATGTTTCATGAATTTTTGTGATATTTTGAAAGAGAAAGGGTTGTTGAAGGATGAAAAAAGTGAGCGTTGAAGGGTTTTGCTATGTTTCTGATTATTATAGGGCACATTACACGATATAGTATTATTGATGATAAATTTCATCATTTCAGCAACACGATACACAAATGGTTCAAATGAGTTGAAAGGGCTATTTGTTCATTTGGCACTAAGATAATCTGTCCGACAAATCAAAACATTGTTCATGAGTGGATTTTACACAAATATCATTTCTTTAAGTATTTTATAGGCGTAATAGATGGAACACATCTTGCAGTTTGAGAACCTGCATTGAGACAAACATCTTTTCATGGAAGGAAAACTAATGTAACACAAAATGTGATGTTGACATATGATTTTGATATGAAATTCACATTTGTGTATTTTGGCTGGGAAGGTACTACTAATGATTCACGAGTATTCATTGATGCAGTCACAAGAAGCTCGAACAGCTTTCCAATGACATCGGGAGGGTTATTCTTTTACAAAATAATTATTGCGAATGTAAGTCTTTTTTTTTTTAAATATTGCAGATTAATTTTATCTTGTTGATTCTGGCTATCCAAACATACCTGGATTTCTTACCCTTTATTGATGTCAAAGATATCATCTGCGTGACTATGTCGGACGGAGAAGACTACGTGGGAAGGAAGAATTGTTCAACTATAGACACTCTTCGTGCCGTAACATTATTGAGCATTGCATTGGAGTTTTAAAGACAAAATTTCCTATTTTGAAGTTGATTACTAATTATCCACTTAGTAGGTAGAGACAAATCCCTACTGCATGTTGCGTAATATACAACTTCATTTGTCAGGAACAAGCTTTACATAAGTTGTTTGTTGAGTATTCGAAGGAGAATATGGTGTTTCAAGATACACTGGAGTCAAATCAATATCAAGAAGTCATACATTTTGATGCTAGTCAAAAAGCTCTCATGGGACAAGTCAGGGATCAAATTAATACACAAATGTGGAATAACTATTCAAAATGTCGTACATGATTCCGTAGATTTATTTTATATTTTATTTAGTGTGTGCTTAATTTGTCATGACACGTAAACTTCTAATCATATATTATTGAATTGTGTTACCAAATTTAATTTAAGTTGTGCTTTTATATCTAGATTTTTTTTTTCAAGATTCACCAACTTAAAAATTTCCAAAAACTAGATGTCTTCGCGCTCTACGGAGCTACGTGGTGCTCTGTGCGTAGCTCCATTTTTCCCTTTATTTAAGCTAAAAATTAACCTCATTGCCTTTCTTTTCAACTCCTAGTTTTTGGAGAAATTTTAGGATTGTCAGTTTTTTGTAAAATTTTAGTCAAATTTGATTGAAAGTGTGCAAATGATGAAAATTCAATAGCTTTGCTATTGATATAGCGCCAAATTTGGGCAAATTCCTTTATTTAGACATTCGTTTATGCATTCTTTTCTTTTTTGGTAAATTTTATTTTGGTTATATCTTGATCAATTTAAGTCATATTTGAATTCCATTCGTTGAAGGATAATCCTTAAGATTAGGACTACCAATTTTAATCATTCATCATATTGTTTTTCCATTTTTGGGAATTTTCTCAAATTTTCTAGGGTTTTGCCATATAAATCATTATAAAATTCATTGAATAATCAGATTTTTTGAATAAAATATTGTAAAAAAAGATTCTCAAAATTCAAAGTGAACGTTTTCCATTTTTATGTTTTGAGAAATAGTTTTCTAGAATAAAAAAAAAACTTATTTTCAACAATTTCAAAAATAGACATCCAAAACACAAAACTGAAAGACGAAGAGAACAACCCCTTACTTTTTTCAAAATTTATTTTCAAATTCTAGTTTCAACAAACTCTAACTTAAGCTGTCAAAAGTGTGTTCTAAAAAATTGACGACCTGAATAGAGTAATAATGTTTAAAAAATTAATTTTTTGGGGTAAAAAATTGCTACCATACAATCTCAACTCTAGGAGTGTGTTTGATTACATTTATTTTTCATGAAAAATATCAGTTTTTCACCCAAATTCTTATTTGAGTGTTTGATTGCTAATTTTTTCCATGGAAAATATTTTTCAATTTTTGAAAATATGCCTAATTTTCCTTATTTTTAAGGAAAATATTTTTCTTGAGTAGATGTAATTTTTATTTTCCACAAAAAATAGAAAATATTTTATTTTCTAAGTCATACGAAATGCCCACCACACAAATTGATCTCAACGACGTCGTATCTGAACTGCTGAAACCGAATGAATCTTTGGGTATTTGTTGAATTTCTTGCGAAAAAAGACACCAAAGGCTCATAAATCTGAAACGAAATTCATTGGATAAACAGCAAACATTTCTCGATTCAAACTCAGCATGACTAAGCAGCAAGCAAATTGGTCTCCTTATGACAACAATGGAGGGTATGCAAAACCCTAGTTCTATGTACATAAATTTAATAAATTTTATACATATGTATATTTGATCCATGTTCTGTATCGTGTATATGCAGGACGTGTGTCGCTATTGCAGGAGCTGATTACTGTGTTATTGCGGCTGACACTCGAATGTCCTCTGGCTACAATATTCTCACTCGCGACTACTCCAAAATTATTCAGCTGTAATTTCCTTAATTTTCTTTTATTTTACTTGGGATTTCTGGTTTATTGTTATGCGCTCGGTTTGAATGTTGTTTTGTGAGAAGTTAAAAATAAGTGTTCAGGGGTTGCTTTATCAGATGTCGATTTATGTTATAAGTGACTTGTTATTAGGAAAACAACTACGTTTGTAGTTTGTGTAGAAAATTAAAAACTAAAGCTTGTGATTGTATTCCTACAGAAAATTACTGAATACTGATTTTTCGTTTTCCAATTTGGTGTAACATATCAGTTTTGTTCAGTTGAATTTATGTTCTTTTGGAGGGAACAATTTTGTTGAGTGTTTTCATTCCGAGAAGATAAATTTAGCTGCTGACGGAGTATTCCAAAATAAAGATTCTTTTTGGAAATGATTGAATAAAGACCTTGAGAGGATAAATGTTTATCTGTACTATTGAAAAGGTGTATTCTGTACAATGTACACTTTGCATTTAATCTATCTCAATCTATAAAATACCATCCTTTAGGTTTTTGTTATTTAGTACTTTTTAGTAACTGATAATAGGAAACATATTTTTCATTTGTCCCTATTTGTAATCTCCTTTCTGCTATTCTGACAGATGGGAGTTATAATAGAATTTTTCAATCATAAGAATCTTCTAGAAATGAGCTGCTAAGATACCTGCTAATTTATGTTTTCCAGGTCTTAAAGATGACTGCAGGGTGCATGTACCATGATTGTTTTGTATAAGTAAATAGCCCTCCTTTGTGTTGATTCCACTAATTGGCATGTTGATAAATAGTTAAAGTTGTTGGAACTCGTTTACTCCATTGTTATTCTAGGATCACTAGTGAAAGTTACTTTGGTTTTTTGTATCAGGATAACTTTGCCATCACTATTTTATTTGTCACTCTTTGATTCTCATTTATGCATTCCACTATTTATGATTCTCTTGGTTGCTTTGGAGCTTTCTTTTATATAATATAATTCTTGTTTCTTTAATCATATAGTGCAGATAAATCCGTGATGGCTTCGTCAGGGTTTCAGGCTGATGTGAGAGCTCTGCAGAAGGTCTTGGCATCAAGGCATTTGGTAAGTTCTTTAGGCCATTTAAGTAGTGTTTGTAGTGCACCTGTTGAATTTATTCTTCTAACAAACATATCTGTGCATCGTGTGATATCATACAGATTTCATCACTGAGTTGTTCATACTTGATCTCTCTGGCTAAACAACAAATGTCATTGTAAAGTTTGAAGCTAAAGGTGTCAAATCACATGGATCAATTTGTTGATCAATAATGAATTATTTGCTGAGAAATGCCCCATTTAACTATTATATCAATTTTTGATAATTCTGATTCCCAACTCAAGCAGCTCAGGCTCAATGTGGTCATCATATGCACTCGTTAAGATCCTAGAAGTATTAGTCATTTCTCTTGCAGATTGATGTATTTATTTTGTACATTTTAGGTGGTTCCCAGTCTCAGTTAAATGTGTAGAGTTTTCTAGTCATTTCTCTTGCAGATTGATTTATTTATTTTGTACATTTTAGATGGTTCACAGTCTCAGTTAAATGGGTAGAGTTTTAAAATGGATGTCTTCTTCATAAGCATGGAAATTCAGCTGTTATACTGCAGATTTTCTTTCATATGCAATCGAAGAGATTTTGACACTATTCTAATATTTCTTGATATATCTACAGGGATTCATTACTACTTTCTGATTATTTTCCACGTTGCTTGTCATCCTTTGGTTTGGAAGGGTGCACTTTGTGCATGCTATAACAAAACTATGAACAACTGTATAGGACTTGAGTTAAAGTTTCAGATTTTATAAACTTTACATTTTCCCAGGCTTCCATGCATTTCTAGTTTTATTTATTTGGTTAGCTGGCATTTTAGTACAATAGCAAGCTCATTGTCTAGTATCTACTTGGTTAAAAAATAAAAATTAATGACGTGCATAGAAGACCAACTGGCCTTGTCTTTCTTTATATATGTAACCTCTCTACAATTCTTTCATGCTTTGATGGTGCTATTTCTGTTGGGTAGATTAAGAACAGTGGAAAATGGCTATCTTCATTTATTATTATTATTATTTTTTGGAAGTTACGTGGGATCTAATATCATATTATTATAACAAGCAAATGAGCTGCCCCGCAATGGCTCAGCTGCTCTCTAATACCCTGTATTACAAGCGTTTCTTCCCATATTATGCTTTCAATGTGTTGGGTGGCCTTGACAATGAAGGTAAGAGTGAAAATTTTTGGTTCTTTTTCATGATTTTTATTAATACCATGTATGCACATTTTATTTTATTTTCTTTTGGAAATCCTGAAGGGAAGGGTTGTGTCTTCACATACGATGCTGTTGGATCATATGAGAGAGTTGGATACAGCTCCCAAGGTTCTGGTTCTACACTCATCACACCCTTTTTGGACAATCAACTCAAGTCTCCAAGTCCTCTTCTGTTACCTGCCAAGGTTTGATTTTGACCTCAACCTGTGTCAGTTGTCTGGATTTCTTATTTTCAAGATGGCCAAGTGAAATCCTATGGATTCTGCAGGATGCAGTTACTCCACTTTCAGAAGCAGAAGCCATCGATTTGGTTAAAACTTGTTTTGCATCTGCAACAGAAAGGGACATATACACTGTAAGTGTTTTTTTCTCTTAAGTTCTGTTGATTGCTTGGCAAGAATATAGAATTCTAAAGTTAATGGGTTCCCCTTTATAGTGACCCTTGCCTTCTGGCTTATATCTATCTTTGATTAGGTGACACTTATTTGGATACAAGTAATTTAGGGAGCTCTCTCTTTATTTAATTGCATAACGATTGCTGTTATGCTGACAAACATCTTCTGATACTAATTTCTTGATGTTCACACGTCATTATATGCTACTGCTTTTTTTCCTGTCTTTTTGCTGCACTTCACAGGAGAGTTGTCTTTCATACTATATTCTATAGTAATTAACAAGTTGCCTTATAAAACATGGAGCTCATTTTTAGAAACTATCATTTCTGGATGAAACTAGACTAACTTGGACAAGAAGAAAAGCTGGGGGCTAATTTTTTGAATTTTAAAATAAAGAAATCTCCGTAGGATAAATATGAACCACAATTTGTTGTACTGCATTGACATATAAACCCTATAAATAGGCATTGGGTCATCAAGTGTAAACCAGCAAAACAAAGGCACTATAAACACAATAAGGAAATGGAAAAATCCGATTGTACAGAAAAATCATCTACAGGAACTTTACAGACACTCACATGGGGGTGGACCCCATGTGAATTAAAATATTTCAAAAAATAATCCACCCACCCCTTCATGTGTGTATCCTGTACCGTTTCTGTAGAGGATATAGCTTTGTTATAAAGAAATAGCTTTCTTATATCTACGATCTATCAATCACTTGCCCATCTTGTCTCAATCTTTCTGTCAAATACTTTTTCATACAACATCATTCGTCCTACTAAGTCTACAAAAGATATTTTATACAACATTTTACAAAATCACTTAATAATTTTTAATCTTTGCACTACTGGATGTCCTGGATCCTGGGATAGAGCATGGCCAATATGCGAATTCCAATTATACATCTGTTTGGGAAATTTTAAAATTATTTAAGTGGTTAAATTTCATTTCAGTTATAGGTCCTGTTTAACCCACATTATTTCAAAAAATATTTTTTTAAACAGTAATTTGACATCATTTCAACCACACTTTTTTCAATAAAATAATATTACACGCAAATTTAAAAGTTTTCCTTATTTTTTAACCACACATTTCCTATCAAAACACTATTCAAAAATGCATTTTTATGAAAATAATGTGGCTCAAACAGGGGCGTATATTCCAATTTGAATGGGCCCACAAGTACTATTCACTTATCCATCACTCTTTTTTATCTATTTTAAATTAAATTATTTATAAGTTATTCCCAAATGGAAGCTAAGCATTATACAAACATCATTGGTATGGAGCATCTATCCCTAGCATGCCGATGAACAAATAAACCCTTGAATAAATTCTCAAAATACTCAGCAACAGAATCCTTTCTTAAGTTCTTCGCACTATTACATTTTGCTTAACAATTATAAATCAGTGAAACTTAATTTAAAATCAAAATCCAATCTAGACAAAGATTTCCAAATAGAAGAAAGACTTAGCAATACCAACTAGAATTTCTCGCTTTTATAATTCCCAACTTAACTTAATCTAGCCTAAGAGAATGCCTGCAACGAGAAAAATAATTCTTCATCCTCGAACATTCTGGTAAAGCTAGCAATCGACGTCACAAGAGCCCTCTAGCCACTGACTACGCTGATGATTCCTTTGGCTATGTCCATGGGGAGATCAACAAGGTGGGAGATTTCCACTTGGTGTTAAATCAGTTTGGCCGCCCCCTATCATTTACATCATGTTGCATAATATCCAGGCGGGGATGAAATCATATGAGATCTAACTTTTTGGTTTTTTGTTGAGCTTTCTTTTACTACCTATTGTTGTTCAGGATGAGTTCTTTAATTTTTTATTGTCATTGGGGATCTGTGGCCTAATAAAAAAATAGCCAGCAAGCTAGCTGGACCTAGTAACAAAAAAATAGATGTACAATTTTTATGCGCTGGAAATGAAAAACAAATAACAAAATATAAGTAACAGGGTATTCCCTCAGTCCAGGCAGGAAGTCTACAATGTCGGTGAACTCTCACAAGGCAACCTAATCTCTCGCTGGTGCCAACTACGAAGTAAATAACATATAAACTTGAGGGTCATTGTTCCTCAAAATTCAGAAATCTGTACTTTTACAAGCTGAACGTGTATTACAGTCCTTAAAGTAGATTTCAACTTCAATTCATTGTTGCTGATAATTTTATAGACATTCTAATATTCCCACTGGATGATGAATTTTGGGTAAGCTCCCCAACAACCTGCCACTGCCAATCAGTATAAATTCAATTGATTTTGATATTTTTATGGCCAAATAACAAGGCCCGCACATGTACGTGGACCCCAACACATAATCTTAGATATTTGACTTGGAACTCTGCTGGAACACAAGAAGTCTTCAAATACTTTGTTGGAAATATATTCATTGGGAGTTTGCGAAACTAAAAAACTCAAAAGTATTCCTCGCATACAAGTCTGCTATAGCTTTGTTTTAAATGCTTGTCCAGAAGCTTAGATCCATATACTCGGGATTCAAGTACATGCAGGATAACTAGTCTGGCTGCACATGCCTATGTTTACTTTTCTAGTCCAAAATAGTCAGTGAATATACAAATTATCACTATGAACATGCAGAAGCCATCAAAATTCTTCAGCATGGTCAATATTTAACTCTCATTCTCTGCCTCTCTGTCTTGGACCCCCCCCCCCCCCCCCCCCCAAAAAAAAAAAAAAAAAAAAAAAAAAANNNNCCCCCAACCCAACAAAAAAAAAAAAAAAGGCATACAAACTCTATATATATAGTTCTTGAGTTAGAACCAGATATTTTAGAAGTGTATTGAAATACAAAATCAATTTTCTGGCTGTTGTGTTTTCTTATTTTCCAACTTTCAAGCAGAAATCTAAATGTAGCATTATGATTTCCACTTTATATATGTTATTTACAACTAGTCAAAGTTGAACGTGCATTGTACGTTATTCTAAAATACTTTATACTAAGTGATGTAAAATAATATTTTGGTACCAATTTGTTGTCAGATTTGACGAATCTCGGATGAATTAAAGAAAATAAAATTTAGCTCAGAAATTTAGGAGAATAAAATTATACTCAAATTTTAATCTCAAAACTCAATTTATATGATTCAAATTTTTTGTAATGATGAAATACCATAAATGAACAATCTTTTTATATTACATTTGATACATTAAAATTAATTTTTAATAAATAAATTTAAACATCCATTAAAATTTCTAGATACATGAATATGACTAAATTCATCTCTGGGGGTGTTTGAGCCACATTATTTTGGTAATAATGCATTTTTGAATAGTGTGTTGATGAGAAATGTTTGGTTAAAAAATAAAGAAAAGTTTTTGATTTGCGTGTAATATTATTATTTTATTGAAGAATGTGGTTAAAATGATGTCAAATCACTATTTAAGAATGTATTTTTTTTCAATAATGTGGTTCAAACAGATTCCTAATAACTCTGGATTCATGTAATTTAAAATTCATGAAGTGAAAATTTATTTAATCTAGGTTAATGTGAATGTAATTAATTGTGAACTAATAAACACAAATTTCATAAATGAGAATAATTATGTAGTATTTATTAGATATAGATAAACGAGAATTAAGGTATTATTGAAGTAATTGAACTGTAGGAGAGTTATAATCGTCCAAAAAATGATTCTCCTTCGATGTGATATTTTAATATATTATAGATTAACTAATAGCAAAGAAAAATCATACGGCTTGCTATGATCCTTTGGTTCATCAGCAAATCATTTATAGGTATACTGAAGCATTTTTATGCTGTATGTGTATATAAAATAGAATTTATGCACTCAGTCCAGAAATCAATGGGCACTACCAGTTTGCCATCTCTGAACTGCAGCTGATAGTTGCTTGTTATACAGCTTCTCTAATTCACTTGCTTCATATGGACCAAGTGGTTGCATTTGTGTTTACCAAAACTGAATGTCATTTTTCCATAATGTTGTAAATTTGTTTAATATCTATATTTCTTTTGGCACTGATACATAATTTATTATATTCTGAGATAGCACTGACACTAATTATTTCCAGTTTGGAGGGGGAAGATGGAGTGGGTGGATGGTGGCGCTTAAATCTTTTTTTTTTTTTTTTTCCTTTTCTTTGATTCAATTTGTTTATTTAGACCTTAAGAATATTCTCAATCTGTTTCTGACCTGTGCATTACAGGGAGACAAGCTGGAGATAGTTGTTTTAAATGCTAGTGGTATACGTCAAGAGTACATGGAACTCAGGAAAGATTAAATCATCTTCTACATTTCTTCGCGGATGCTTTTGCTCAATTCGGATATTGGAATGCTTGGGATGGCAATTGCCAGATAGTTTGTGTTCTTGTGCACAATAATTATTACTTATTTGGGTGGGAGTCTGCTTTCTTTGTGGAAATGTTATGATGACTCGTTACTTGAAAGTTATGGTTCTGTATTTGCATTATGTTTCAGTTTATGTTTAAAGCTTGATCAGGTTTACATGTAGCAACAATCTTGAAGCCTTTAAGCATCTGATCTAGTGAAAACTCGTCTTGAAACTTTTATTGGGTGGAATTTGGTTTGTTTGTTGTTATAACTTATACGGATACTGTTTGAAAAGATGCAAAGATTAGAAAGTGGGCAAGTTGTCATGGTGTGCTTTATAAAATGCTGTTTTTTTTATGCCCATCCCTTGAATCCTAAACGTCAGTACCTCTCTCAGATTGAAGTAAATGGTTTATCTGCTAAGCATATACATGGTTCTACAACTCCATATTCCAGTCGTCTCTTCTTTTTTCTGTGTATTCCGAGCGTGGAGTAGTCTGGTTATGTCGATTTCATCTGTCCCGTGTGAATATTAGCTCAAAAAGTCACTGGAAACCATGCTATAATTACATTTTGTATACTATGAATCTTGGTGGAGATTAATTGATATTAAGAAGGGTTCATTTTGTACCTAAAAGAATTCATGATTTCATCTTTTACTAGTGTATTCACAGATTGAGAATACCACGTGCCAGCAAAAGTTGGGCGTTTGGATGCCATCACTGAAGAAGTTTGAAGGATGCGGAGAAAGAATACTGTTTCAGTCATTTTTTGTTCCAATTTCTCGAAACAGAATAATGTGATAAAGATGAATTTAATTGAAGATAGGAGAGGTCGTTTTTGAAGAGATTAAACATAATAATAATAATAATAATAATAATAATAATAATAATAATAATAATAATAATAATAATAAATATATATGAATTGAAGTGCTTAAAGTTAATAGGGGACACAAAAATTGCATGACGTGCATCAGACTATTCGCACAAATCCATTGACGTGAACTCGGAATGCAACGATGATCTTGTAGTTCTGGGCTGACGTGTATAAGCAATACAGGCCAAAACCCCTATGGGCGCCCATGCTCACCTGGATCAACTCATACTCATTTGGATTCCTAGATCTGTCAATAGTCACGTGAGATTGTTGAATCGATGACCAAGAGTAAGAAGTATTTTTTCATTGCTATGATATTGATGTTCCAGTTAGTCGAAAGTCATAAACATGCAGTTCATGGGCATGTTACAGGACGAAATTGACGCACAAGAACTGGTATGCATAAAAATGACTGCTTCCATGGGCAGCAGTGGATGAGCATCAGTGGATAATATGGAGGGCAATTTTCCTCCATGAGATCGTAGGCGGGTATTTGCAATTCTCCGCTGTTGATATGAAAGAAAACGATTAAGAGACAATTTTGGCATTGGATTGGATGTAGTTTTTCATAATGAAACGTAGTAATGCCCAATGTAACAACCCAAATTTATATATATTCAAGTCGCTACCAAAAAATTTCTTAATAATTTAACTATTTATGAATTTGTGTATGAATAGTTTACAGAAAATTGATTATTAGCCCTTGTTTGAGCCCCATTTTGGTGGGGAAAGAATGAATTTTGAATAGTAGATTGATAGAGAATGTGTGGTTAAAAATTAAGGAAAAATTTTGGGTTTGCGTGTGTTGGGTTTTTGATACCCAATAAATCCCGGGCTATGATGTTAACATGGGTTTTGCGTGTAATATTATTTTATTGAAGAATGTATGATTGAAATGATGTCAAAACACATTTTAAAAATGTATTTTTGTGGAAATAATGGGACTCAAACAGGGGCTTTATACTCCTATTCTTTAATTAATTTATTTATCACCTAACTCGTATACAGCTCAAACTCAGAGCTAATTTGCTTCATTGAACAGTAAATGCGTGAAGATTATCGAGCTCACAATATTTAAAAGTAGGAAACATTATCATAGTTTTGTCAAAATCATAGAAGAAATGGAAGGATAAAAATCGGATTTAATTAAACGGGAAATTACTCATGGCTAGTAAACTTGACATGACCGTGAGAATAGGGCTAGCCATGATTTCTTTGGGTGCCTTGTGTCAATTTCAAATATGAGGTCCTATTGAAAATAAATAAATAAATAAATAAATAAATTATCGCATTTTTACTTGAGCCTTTTTATAAAGAATTTTATAATTATGAAGAATCTAATACAGACATCTAAACCCCCCCCCCCCCCCCCCCCCCCCCCCCCCCAACCAAAAAAAAAAAAAAAAAAAAAACTTGAAGAAGAAAATAACAAAATGTTAAATTTTAACATGCAATACAAATTATAAGTGAAATTTGGCATACAAAATTATAATACAACATCAAAGAGGTCTATTCGTTTCTTTGATCAATTTCTCACTACAATTATTTAAAACAAAATTGAATATGCATTTGAGTGATTTATGTACAAAATTTAAAAATGTTAACTGCGAGATATAGTATAACAAAATAATGAAAATGACGACCAAATACAAATGAGCTTCTAATTTTTTTTCTCATACTAAATTAACTTACAAATAAGAACTATGTACACGGACAAAGAATTAATAAATTCAAAGTAACATCAACAAACATCTAAAAAAACTATTATCATGAGATTAAAACAAAACAATAATAATAATAGCAGCCTATACACTATGTAGTATATGTTTTGAAGATAAGGAAGAAAGAAAGAAATCTATAAAACTATGAATCTTGAACTCTTTTAAACCGTCAAATTGCCAAATGCTCCACAATTGTTTCTTAGCATTTCTTGGATTACAAGAAACGAACGAGTGGGCATTTCGAACGAGGGTTTACTTCGCACGCTCACTTTATGATTCACTTTGTAGTCTCAACACATGAGATAAAGTGAAAAGAATTGGAAGAACTCTCAGAAAGAAATTCTCATAATTCTCTTTGTATTTTGAGTATCTAAAATATAGCTTTATTTTAATTCTTTTATTAATAATTTAACTTAAAAATCAAAACCACCCTAATACTAGGAAGAGGTGGCACCACTTTATTGGAAAATAATATTTTTCTTCCATATCTGCTTATCAGATAACTAAATTTTGACCAATTCAAAATTTATTTAAAATAATTAACTTTTAATTATTTATCCTTATCCATATGTGATTGAATTCAAATACCACATGGACAATCCAAGTTTACAAATAATATTTCAAGTTTATACAAATAATCATTATCATATTGTATAATTTCAAATTACTTTAAATAATCATATTATTTAAAAAAAATTAATCTAATTAAATTAATTCAGAATTCACAACTCTGAATTAATTAATCTAACCCAATTAAAATCATCTCAATGTAATTTTAACGGACCCGACAATATGGACATTATAATTTTAAGCAACAATAATAATGACAATTAATTAACACTTTAATTAATACGTCAAAGATATTAATTCCAAATTATTTCACCAAAATTTTGAAGTTGTACTCTTAAAATTATAAAATAAATTATATTCAAGAGATTTGAACTATCCATTTATATAGTCATTTGATATAGACTTTTCGTAATTTTGTATACCTCTTTAATTATATCTTTCTTCATAAGTCCGATTGATCCTCTAATGAATAATATACTTCATAATCTAATCATAAAATTGAGCGCTCTTATTATTCAAATCTTGAATCAAAACTTATAGGAACAGTCTATTTACTTTTCTACATAGTAATGGATTTCCTTTATTCCATTGTCTGTTGATTCTTGCGTATAGTAGTTATAGTTCAGTGAGTTTAATTTTCTAATATTATGTTCCATCCCATTATCTTTTGTATAAGGTTCTAACATTTGAAAATTTACAGGATAAAATATCATTTAGACAACGCCATTAGACAGATCCCTGACAAAATTACGTCGAACTGTAACTTTGCAAACTTTATTTCAATATTAGAATTGCTCGATGAGGAGCACGCAAACATATTGTGTTGACCCTGCTTATGGACCCTATATTCGTTGTGCGAGTATAATTTTCGGGGCAGTTGTTCGATGCATTGTTATGTCGGTTACTTAGGCCAGTTAATGGAGATGTCCTCTATTTAGATCTTTGGGGAGCAAGGTAGCTACATTCTCTATATTCGAATTTGCTCTCATTACTGATTGAGATGTACGGATGAAGAAGCAGCGAGGGCCCGCATTCCAAGAAACAGGAGGTTGCTGAATGAATATTTTCATGGATAAATGATAGTAACTCTGGCGCAGTTGGGAGAAGCATTTAAGGAATGCGACCAGATGTCTGATAAATTGAAGCTAGGCTTAATGCTTATCCTCAAGATCGTACTCAGGTGTCATCGCAAGAAGACGTAGATTGAGATTTTTCATTTGGAAATTGTTGATGACATTGATACCTCCAACAATTATTCATTGGGACATAGATATTTTACAAATACCTTACGCATCTTCAGGAAGAGGTATTCAATGCCTAAGGGGGTAGGTTTGAGCACAAGTACAATGTATATATTCTGCCATTGACTTTGTAGGTAAATGTTTATCATAATGTATTATTTATTTATTTTTATTAAATTCTATATATAATAATTGTAATTGTTGCAGATATGGGTGTATGAGACTGTCCCCATCTTAGCTGACTGGTATGCGAGGAGAGAGGAGACATGCAGCCCTCGGATACATCATTGGTGAGCACAAGACAAGCTACTTGCCAAACAATTATCAGCTCTGTTAGATTTTGTGTTAGCTATTCTGTGAACAAAAGGGTAAAAGTGTTAATGCTCAAAAGTTTGGGGTCAATTTGTCAATTATTAAAGGATAGGGGTCATGTGCACATGAGTAAAAGATGAGGGACTCAGTTACAATTTTGGTAAAGTGTGCTAGGGTTCGAGCTATGTAGTAGGGCAAGATGTGTCGTAGAAGTTTCGCTAGCTGCTCGCCAAGTGGTCGCTCGAGCGACAAAAACAGAATGGTCGTCGCTCGCTTCTCACCCCCACTTCGCTCGAGCGAAACAGCGTTGCTCACTTGTCGCTCGAGCGACAATGTTACCCATAAAACCCTATTTTCCTTTTTTTGACATTTGAACCCGACCAGAAATACCAAAAAGAGAGATATATAACAAAAATTACATCAATTTGAAAGAGAGCTTTGAAGGTAATGAAATTGAGAACAACTCTCCTATACTTGAACTTTCTCATTCAATCCCATACTTGATTTGATCAATTACATGAAAAAGATCAAATCATCATACATCAAACACCAAAACACCATCTTCTAGTACCTTTGTTGATTATTGGAGATCAAGGAAGGAGATCGGAGTCCCGATCATTAGAGAACAGGCGGTTCTCTTGAATCCACAGGAGATAAACAAAATCAAGACTTGGGAATTGGTGCAACACGCAATCCAGGAGGGCTAGGTGCTGGGAGTTGGTGCAGAATCACACATTCCAGGAAGGGCTTGAGAAAACTATGGTCAGGATGTCAGAAAAACAAGTGTAGGTTGAGTCTGGCTGATTGTAAGTTTCATTTACGTTTATAGTGGATTT
The DNA here is from genome assembly GCF_002742605.1 of Olea europaea var. sylvestris. NCBI lineage: Eukaryota > Viridiplantae > Streptophyta > Magnoliopsida > Lamiales > Oleaceae > Olea > Olea europaea. The sequence continues at coordinate 283,208 of NW_019268308.1, forward strand.
CTACTGGCTTGGGCCCGGAGTTTTACCCACATTGGGGTTTTTTCGTCATCAAACAATTGTGTTATTTATATTTCTGCAATTAATTTATGACCGGTATTCAAATATAGGATAGTAAAGCATGTGAATTGATCTGGACAAATTAATTTTTGTGACGTGTTGCAATAATTAATTGATTGAAAAAGAAAATTCCATATAAACACCTATTCACCCTCCCTCTAGGTGTTGATTGGGTCGAACTACGTTATTTCAAGCTCTTCTCGACGATCATGATGTACGTGTCATACTTCTACAATTTATGTTGTATGTCATTTCGAAATCTCGATGCATGGTCATTAACTCGGTGAAATGTTAATATATCAGCTTGAAGTCCTCACTGAGTTGACATCGTCGATCGAGGAAGATGGTCAAAGTTATCTCCATGAACTGTCTGTTCCGACCGCACCAGACGATCAGATACCCGAGTTCGTCGTGAATCGAGATAGGATATGTTACTTGAATATTGTTGATTGTTGTTTTGATTTTTTTAATTAAATTATTCATTTGTAATATTCATTTTTTAGGAGCACCGTCCAGTATTAACTTCGCCAAGGATATCAGCTCCATCGAGGGAATAACCTCCACTGAGGATATCACTTCTGCCAAGGAGATTACCTCCTGCATGTAGTCACAGTGCTTTCATGGATAATTTGTTCGAACTTCTAACTACATTCATGAGGGAGACGGGAGGTGACATAGCGGAGTTATGACATGATGTCACGATGCTACGAGCCGAGTTAGAATACCTTCATGCTGAGGTCGCAGTGATACGAGGTGACATAGCAAGCCTACAAGTGACTGATGGCTCTCGAGATGGAGAGAATGAGAGAGGGCTGGCAGTTCTCGAGATAAAAGGGGTGACAGAGGAAGTGGCAGTTCACATGGGTGAGGGGATGATGGAGGAGATGGTCATATGGGGTATAATGATTCATTGTGACCATCGATGCTTCATTCGAGACATTTTTTCCTTATAAAATGGAGGGTGTGGCCCCAATGGAGGCAACGGAATGGTACAGGAGGAGGCAGTGAAGGGAGTACATGAAGGGGGTGTAGATGACGAGGTACAAGAGAATGAAGTGGCAAAAGGAAGAGAGGATGCTAGACATGACGAATGATGTCATCTTTGTGTCAAAGGGGGTGTCAAAGGTGAGGAAGGAGAAGAAGTGTCTTGTTGATGTGTTAGAGCTTGTAGTCGATAAGAGGTCGAGATTGCCGTCACAGTACACCGTTTTTCCCTTCACGGTCGAGGCGAAGAGAGAGACTTTCCCTAATCTCTTCCGCGAGGTCAACTCGGTGAAGCACAAAACGTTCGATGAATGGTTCAAATCTCTTAAACCCAAGTAAGTATCTTTATAATTTTACTAAAGTATATATGAGATCATCTATGCTTTTTGTAACATATCACTTTTTTATTTTTTCAAAGATAGTTACAAGATCGGGGAGAAAATGATTTTTAACGCTAAAAAATGGTTTGAAGATGTATTGACGAAGTTAGCTTGGCTCATCGATGATGTAAGTATATTCTGTTGTTATTTATTATGTTTATGTAATTTGTTGTTTTATTTAATTAAACGACACTCTCTCTTTTTATTGGTATTTTTACTTCAACACATCGACATGGCCATGTAAATGTTGCGATCAAGCTCGGAGACGCTAGAGATCTGTTGACTGTTTTGCCTAGTCATCCTACGCTTCGGGTTTGCACGTGTTGTTGATATTGAGCATGGCTCGCTCCTGCTCTAGGGAATGGATATGTGTTACTTGAGTACATGTTGGAGTGGGTCATTAAGCTGGAGCCGATTTGTGGAAAGCCATGAACGGATTGTACACATATGTACGTTCCAGTGATCGGGAACTTAACACTACTTTGCAGTTGAGATCGCATTCCCTGATTCTACTATTTATGTTTACAACTTCGACCATTGCTGTCTATATAAGCTCAACTGGAGCGAATACTGGAGTTGATGACTGCAATCATCCCCATGATAACTAGACATACGATGATTCAAGTAGATGATAGATTAGCCATTGTATGGGACATGACGACGGCAAGACAAGGAGAATCGTAAGGATTTACATGTTTTTAATTTGAAAACTTATTTTTTTAGTTATATGTTTCGAACTAATATATTGTTATTTACTTGCAGGGGCTATTGTGGTATATTTACAATAAAGTATATAGAGTTTTTGAGTATTGATCGTAAGGTTGATACAATAAACCAAGCTTAGATAGATATGTGAATGTAGAAGTTAGTCTGCAATTTGTATGAATACAATTATGATCCTTAGCAGTGAGATCATGGTGAGGAAAAATTGTTTTGGGAATAGTCACGTCATCCTCACGAACTATCGCTATCGCGTCCCGAAAATCATTTACATTAAGATCCCTTTCATTGAAATCTTCGTGCTCACTCTCTAAGAAATTCTTTTTAACTAAAGTTATGTAAATAAAAGTCGTGCGATTTTGGTTCAATTCAACTAAAACCTTCATTTCAGCTTCGAAAGTAATCATTACAGGTAGAATTGAAATGAATATATGCCAGCTAAATAAAAATTCTAATTCCATATTGTATTTAGAGGGATCGACTTTGAGCTTTTTCTATAAATCGTGGTATGTTTTTGCATACTATATACTCGATTTTATCACCATTGCAGTAGTATTACGTCTGTCACTCGTCAATTTCAACATCCATCGATCATTTTCATTCATTTCAAATTTACTAAAGTAACAAATCGGGACTGCATTTGATCCTATATCTGCATTGGGAAACATAATTTGTTAAAAAAGTACAATTAGGAGATAAAAATGGAAAGAAACAGTTGACACAGACGACTGGGTTATCGATTTCCAGCCGGCTAGATCTCTGGCTGCTTGTTTCCAGACAAGTGGATCTCTAGGCCGCCTGTTTCCAGACAGTTGAATCCTACCGTCTAGAAATGGACGACCCAATTATTTAGGTCATCGATTTTTCAGCCAGTCTAGGTGGAGAGCCAGTTGTTCCAATTCAACTGTTATCTATGAGATGATTTTTTTTTCCCATTTTCACTTAAAAAAAATTATAGATCTATTTAATATTGTAAAAATTTATCTACCTATGTAAAATTAAAATTTAACGATTAAAACAATTTACTAATTCAACGAAAATAAAATTAAAATTACGTAAATATACTTATCGATTTGAAGTGATGGCTAGAAACAATTTTTTTTTTGTTGAGCGTTTGATAAATTTATGAGATTTCAAGGTTGAAGCAGATGAAAGATGACATAATTTTTGTCTGTGTTGGAATAAACAGATAAAGAAAATCTTGGTTTTAAAATTTTAAATAGGAACTGTTTGATTTTCACTTAAGGATATTTTTGCCTTTTTAAACAAATTTATATATTTGTAATTGTATAAATTACTTAAAATATTCTTGTCGTTTAGTTCTTGTTTGAGCCTCATTCTTTAAAAAAAAAAACTCTTAAACAGTGTTTTGATATCATTTCAACCGCACGTTTTTAATAAAATAATATTTCACGTAAATTTAAATTTTTTTTATTTTTTAATCACACATTTCTAATCAATATATTATTTAAAAATTCTTTTTTTTTTTCCAGAAAGGGGTCAAATAGGGGCTAATTTGATGAGTGGCAAAATTTTTTTGACTGAAGTGAAAATTTGGCTCCTTGGCTCGGTTAAAAGAGTATCCCTACTCGGGGTACTTTTAATTTTGACCCAGTCAAAGGAGCAAAATTTCAGTTTGACTTCCAAAATCATGAATATTATGACATTGACCTCTTGTATGGTAAAAGATAAAAATGCCCTTAAATGTTTTGTACAATTACAAAACAATATATTGTTGAAAGGACTATACTACCCTTTTACTTAATAATTGAAAACCAAACATTTCTCCAGTTATAAAAATTTCAAAACGAGCTTTCAACACAGAAAAAACTCTCATCTTTTCATCTGCTTGAACCTCAAAATCTAGAAGAACTTTGGAACGTTGAAATTGGAAATTTTTTTCACATCAATTACTTCAAATCGGTAAGTACATTTAATCATGTTTAATTTTGTTTTAAGTAAATTAGTATACGTTTAAATAGAGAAATTTTATGTCGACATAGATTTTTTTTAACAGAATCTATCAAAAAAAATTAAAACGGATGTATAACTTACGTTTAAATTACGCATGCTTAATTTCGTTTTTAGAACGGTATTCTCCTACGCCAAACTGGTTTAGCTTAACAAACAGTCGGAAACAGTCCGGCTGTTGGCTGTTAAACAGCCTTGGCTGCAGCTGATTTTTTGCCTTTTTCTTTCTTATAATTAATATTTGAAGTTGATTAAAACCATTTCCTCATGCAGATATGATAATCCCCGTGTGTTATTTCGGTGATTTCGAATTGAATGAAAATAATCGGTGGGAATGAAGATAGACGAGTGACATACGTGGTTGTATTGCAATTCCCGTAACAGAGAGTACACCATACTTAGAAATGTACCACGATTTGTAAAATAAGCTGAATGTCGATCAATCTCAATACGATATGCAATTGAGATATCTATTCAACGGTTATGGGGATTCATCCATTCCGATGCCACCGGTATTCGTTACTAATGATGCTGAATTGAATTATCTATTAGAATTGAATAAAATGCATCGGACTCCGACTGTTCTTGGTGTGACTTTAATTACGAAGGATGTTATCGAAGGTGAACGTGAAGATTCGGATAGGGCGGATAACAATGATCGAGGTTTTTGGGAGACAGTGGAGATAGTTCCTGCGGATGATGTGGGTATTCCTGAGACAGTTGCTTCTGATCGTGATGTCGCTGTTACGCACAGAATTTCGTCGACAGTTGAAGACAATGAGAACCTAAACGACTTTACAAATGAGAATTTGATTGCTTTATCCCGACAGAGACACAAGCCTGGTGGGAGCTCACAGGTTGGAACAAGTGGACCGTCCTCGAATTCTTCCCGTGTGGCTCCCGATAATGAGGACTTGCAGGTCGAGCAACTGTTTGAAACCAAGAAAGATTTGCAGGAAGCTGTGCACCGGCTGGCATTAAAATATAACTTTGAGTTCAAGGTAAAGAAATCAAACAAGTCATTGTTAACAGTTGCTTGCGTTGAAGACAGTTGCAATTGGCGCTTGAGAGCAACTAAGATAGACACGAATGAGTGCTTCGTAATTCGCAAGTATTTACGGGAACATACTTGCGAAGTGGGAATTCTTCAAAACGATCACAGGCAAGCTCGAGCATGGTTTATTGGTCGACAGATAATGCACAAGTATCAGGATCCACGGACGATCTACAGACCTTCAGACATCATTAACGACGTCCGTCGAGAGTACGGAGTGGTCATGAGCTATCAGAAAGCGTGGAAGGCCAAAGAATGTGCGTTGGAAGATTTAATGAAATCGGCTGAAGAGAGCTATTCTAAATTGGCTAGGTATTGCCATAACATGGGGACAACTAATCCTGGCACGGCATTTTTTATTGAGACGGGGGGTGATAATTGTTTTAAGTATTTCTTCATGGCTCTCGGACAATGTATTCGGGGTTTTCGAAATGCAATGCAACCCGTAATTCTAGTTGATGGTACGACTCTGAAAGCTAAATATTAAGGCAAATTAATTATTGATACATGTCAAGATGCCAACATCCAAATTTACCCTATTGCATTCGGCATAGTTGACAGCGAGAATGATCTGTCCATGCGTTGGTTCTTTTCTAAACTGAGGGAAGTGATCGGGGAAGTCGAAGACCTTGCCTTTATAACCGATCGAGGACAGTCTATAATAAACGGTATCGCTGAAGTTTTTCCCGAGACACATCACGGGTATTGCATGTACCATATACAAGGTAATTTGAAGACTAGGTATCGGGGCACAGGCATCGTTTCATTGTTCAGGAGAGCAGCTGAAGCTTACAGTGCTGAAGAGTGTAATAAGTTCATGCTCAAGAGAGGAAGTAAATCATTACCGGCGTTGGAGTATCTGACGAAGATGGGGATCGAACATTGGGCGCGGTCATACTTTCCAGGACGTCGATACAACATGATGACGTCGAATAACGCGGAGTCTCTCAATATATTGTTTAAGAAGGATCGAGAGTTACCAATTCTCGCAATGATTGAGAACATTCGTAACAAGCTACAACAGTGGTTTCATGACCGACGTGTGGCATCAGAGAGTTGCACTAGCGTGTTGGCCCCAGCTCAAGAGGAGAAACTGTTTAAAGCGGCAGAGGTTGCGAGGAAGTTGAATGTGGAAGCACTAGATGAGTTTCGCTTCTCCATGCAATGTGCACGTAATACGGCATATATGGTGGACTTGACTGATAACACATGCACTTGTACGAGATTTCAGTTGGAGAGTTTTCCATGTGAGCATGCAGTTGCGGTGGCCATGTATCGAGGCTTTGCTGCGAGAACGTTGTGCTCTTTGTATTATACGACTGAGTCTTGGAGAACAGCATATGCCGAGACTATATTTCCTCTGCCGAATGAAGCCGAGTGAGAGTTCCCGAGCACATTCTCCCATTTCATAATTTGTTACCACCAGCAGTTGAACCGCGTGGTCCTGGACATCCAAGTACATCTAAAATACCATCTACCGGAGAGCTTCCTCAACCGCGTAGGTGTGGCCGGTGCAGAGTCGTAGGGCATACTCGACAATTTTGTATCAGTCAAATTCCCCTAAATGACGACTAGACAGGTACGTGAAATGAATAATATTTCCTTTTACTTTACACTGTTCAATATTTGTTATTTATAAATCTTCAATATATAAAAAATAGTTCCACACTCGGCATACGGGTAAAATAACAAAAAATAATTAAATTTTCAATTTGAATGTTATATTACATTGAACACAAATTTACAATTATTTCAAAATTACCAAAATAATTAAATTTTCAATTTGAATGTTATATACATTGAACACAAATTTACAATTATTTCAAAATAACAAAAAAATAATTAAATTTTCAATTTGAATGTTATATACATTGAACACAAATTTACAATTATTTCAAAATTACCAAAATAATTAAATTTTCAATTTGAATGTTATATACATTGAACACAAATTTACAATTATTTCAAAATAACAAAAAAATAATTAAATTTCCAATTTGAATGTTATATACATTGAACACAAATTTACAATTATTTCAAAATAACAAAAAATAATTAAATTTCCAATTTGAATGTTATATACATTGAACACAAATTTACAATTATTTCATAATTACAAAAATAATTAAATTTCCAATTTGAATGTTATATACATTGAACACAAATTTACAATTATTTCATAATTACAAAAATAATTAAATTTACAATTGAAATGTTACATATATATAAATGAAATTTATGGGTTAGCATTAAATTCAAACAAATCACATGCTAGCTTCTTTCTCCAGTTCTGTATCCACGACTGGTTGATTTCATCAACCTTATGTCCTATACTTAAAAATTCAACGTACTTAATGGCAAATATGCCGCAGTCGCCGCTACAATTGAACAAAAATGAATCAGTTTAGTACTATGTAAATAAAAACTAAATCTGAAAGATGAAAACAACAACGTTCAAACACTTACCTTACGGACTGTCGCGCTGTCGTCGTGTTCCGAACGATCCGCAATCTGTCCTGTACATTTATCCCCCGCTCGTCTGGCCATCATAGGAACAATGACAGCAACGGACTCCAAATTTTGCTCCAACTGGCCTTGTGTCAAACATGAATGATTTGGGTCGTACACATACATAGTCAAGTCAGCAAAAACGATCTCCAGCGTAACATAGTGTTTATTGATGCACGCTGGAATGTACATATATGTGTACAACCCTCCCATGATTTTCCCCCGACACTCGGTGGCAGTCCTATCACCCACTCGAGCATATATTCTGGCACCGTGTACTCGTTACCCATATGTGCGAGCGACTGATACTCTATGGTAACGGCACCTAGGAACTCGATGTTTAATATGACTCGACCATGGATATCAAATGATTTTGGATGTCTTTGAGCTCGATCTCGCAGCAAGTCCATGGCCAAGTCGATGTGCTGCAGCAGGAAACACCGAAAAAGTATGAGTTATTCATTTAATAAACACAAGGTCACATATACATAAAAAACACGAAATGAATAGTTTACTTACATCGTCAGCGAGCCAAGCTCCCGCAGTGGTGATATCGTGGAACCACTTGTAAGGGTCCGAGACCGTCCTTTGTCCTATCGTGCGGCTAGCTCTGTAAAAAAGAGGGAAATGTTAAAATAAGCGTAGACGAGTTAGCGTACAGTGCTTTATTAAAATCATACAATACTTACCCGGGGATAATTCTCCTCCACTCTGTCTCGAACACTTTCCACTTGGCATTGTCCACCTCTCTGAATAAGTTCGGGTACGTCCCATCGATGAACGTCCTCCTCTTGGCCTCAGCCGTGAAGGGGGAAACAACATACTATGACGGCACTCTCAATCTCTTGCCGACCACCTCCTCCGTCTCGTCAACAGCATGTCTCTTACCCTCAATCACGCCGTGCGTCCTCTCGACCTCCGGGGCCACCTCCTCCGCCCCCTCCATGGGGGCCTCTCCCTCCGTCGCCACCACCTCCGCCCCTCCCGTCGGGGCCTCCCCCTCCGTCGCCACTTCCTCCGTCCCTCCCGTCGGGGCCACCCCCTCTGTAATCCCCTCTCTCATCCCCATCGGGGCCACCCCCTTCATAGACAACCACAAGGACTCCAATGTCTCATCACGCCAAAAATGTTGGTGACCCCCTCTCCATCACCATCTCTGCCACCCCCTCGATCATGATCTCCGCCATCCCCTCTGTCCTCCCATCGTCTGCCCGCTAAATCTCCCCTAAGCGCCGCTACTGTATCCTGAAGGTCGACAACGAAAGACTGTAGTATTCCAACATCATGGGATAGATCGTCAACCCTCCCTGTCAACTCTCGTCCCATATCGTCGACCCTTCCTGTCATATAGTCAACCTTCCCTACCAGATCGTTGACCCTCCCTGTCAACTCTAGTCCCAGATCATCGACCCTCTCCGTCAAATCTTGTCGTAGCGCGCCGACCTCCTCCGTTATAAATCCAGTCAAACGGGCATACAAATCATCACTATGCCCCGGAGACACACGGGGGAGGTGTCTGGACGGAGGTGATACCAATGGCGGCGGTGATGGCCCCGGCGGAGGTGATGCCCTCGACAGAGGTGATGCCAATGGCGGGGATGATATTCTCGGCGGAGATGATGCCAATGGTGGCGGCGATGACCCCAACGGAGGTGATCGTCGATCAGCTGGACCGCCCTCCTACATAAATAAAATGAAAAATTATTCAATAAATTTATACGTCGATCATATTCAATAAATTATATTTCATTCACATACCCAATCTCGGTCCAAACTCGGATCAGGCATCTCTTCGTCTGGGGTGTGCGGAATGCCTAAATCCCGCACAAGACCCCGAGCCTCCTCTTCCATCGATGGCGTCAACTCAGGTATGACTTCAAGCTAACATATTGACATTTCAACTATTTAACGATCATGTAAACAAAATTTTAAACTACGTATAATATAAATCACAAATGCATAATACTTACCTGAGGATCGTCGAGGAGGGCCGATAACTGCTTCCCAGTGGGACATCCCTCCGCTCGCGATGATCTCCAATGATGCATCCGAGGGCAGCGTGTCTCCCCTCGCTGCGCAAAGCGGGCCCCCAGTACAAGAACTGTCTCATACACCCAAATCTGTAACACATACACTTATTAAGCATCAATGTAATACACTAAAACTTTAACTTTGATTATATTAAACATTTACTTGCACTGCTAACGGCAATCCATATGTATCGTATTTACGCATCGACCCTCTGGGCCTCGAGTACGATCTGGTAAACACATGTACGGTGTCTTCGTAGCATCTTCGGTCCCACGAATAGTTGTTGAACGCATCGATGTCGTCAACAACTTGCAAATGAAAAATGTCGATGGCAGTCTTCTTGTGATGACACCTCATCACACTCTCGAGGATGTAGACCAGCCCAAGCTTCAATCTATCTAGCATATGGTCGCACCCCCTGATCGCGACCATCAAGTCGGGTAGAAGCACCGACCTATGTCCCTGGAAGTACGTCTCGTACAGCCTACTGCTTCTCTCCATGGCTGCATCGTCGCCCGTAATCTTCAGTCCAGTGATCAATGTAAACTCAAACATTGAGAAACTGACGACCTTGCCCCCGAGGTCGAACTAGAGGGAATCGCCGTCGACTGGCCTCAGAAGCCGACATAGAAGTGCATCAATAATCTGTCCTGAGTACTGCACCTCTCGCAACTGGTATAGTGGCCACAAGAAGGACTATCGTAGAATATCTCCGTGCTGATCATTGAGCAGCTCCAATACAGCAGTAAAACTCTCAAAGCTACTGTTCCAAGTAGTTTTCCCCGACATCCGTCTCAACTCTGCATCTAAATGATACTCCATCCTGCAAAAATTCAAATGTTATAGCATTGAACAAGAGATAACAAAATAAAGCATAATCTCACAAAATCAAGAGAATCGAACTCTAATTACCATACAATTACAAATATTACATTTGAAAAATACATTTACAAAAAACAACAAATCAAATTAAATGTATTGTCAAAAAAATTAAAGAATATAAATATTATTTAAATAAATTGAAAAAAATCAAAGATTTTCATAAAAGAACAATAAAAGGAACAAAACAAATTGTTAATTTCGAACAATATTATGTATTCAATTATTAAATTATATAAAAGACAAATATAAAAATTAAATAAATAATTACTTTACCTTTTTTTAAAATTTAGACTATTCATATTATTTAAATAAATTGAAAAAAATCAAAGATTTTCATAAAAGAACAATAAAAGGAACAAAACAAATTGTTAATTTCGAACAATATTATGTATTCAATTATTAAATTATATAAAAGACAAATATAAAAATTAAATAAATAATTACTTTACCTTTTTTTAAAATTTAGACTATTCATATTATTTAAATAAATTTAAAAAAATAAATTAAAGATAATTTCATAAAAAAATTTTGAAAAAATAAATTAAAGATTATTTCATAAAAAAAAAGGAACAACACAAAATTGTTAATTTTAGAATATTTGAATTATTAAATTATATAAAAGACAAATATAAAAATTAAATAAATAATTACTTTACCTTTTTTTAAAATTTAAACTATTCATATTATTTAAATAAATTTAAAACAATAAATTAAAGATAATTTCATAAAAAAAAAAGAATCAACATTGTTAAATTTACAATATTTGAATTATTAAATTATATAAAAGACAAATATAAAAATTAAATAAATAATTACTTTACCTTTTTTTAAAATTTAGACTATTCATATTATTTAAATAAATTTTAAAAAATAAATTAAAGATAATTTCATAAAAAAATAGAATCAACATTGTTAATTTTACAATATTTGAATTATTAAATTATATAAAAGACAAATATAAAAATTAAATAAATAATTACTTTACCTTTTTTTAAAATTTAGACTATTCATATTATTTAAATAAATTTTAAAAAATAAATTAAAGATAATTTCATAAAAAAATAATCAACATTGTTAATTTTACAATATTTCAATTATTATATTATATTGACAATGATTAAAAAAAATTAAATAAATAAATAATATAATTACTATTTAATCAAATAAAAAATTTAATTAATTACAAAAATTATAAAAAAATTTAAAATTTAAATATTTAATCTGGGCCGGTGAACTGGCCCAGATGCCCGACCGTTAACAGTCTGGGCCGATTGTTAACAGTCGGTTGGTGCGACTGCTCGCCCAGTGGCCGGAAACCGCCATTCCCGACCACTGAGCTCCAAAAAAAGGCAAAAAAAAAGCATTTTTCACATTCCAGCATACCCACAATCTAACTACTCATGTCCATGGATCTAATTTCAACCAAAATTACTAAGGATGCTATCCTATGAAAAAAAGCATTCGAACTAGAGAAAAGATCAGAAAACTAACCGGTTCTTTTATTTTCACTGTAGATGATGGTCGTTGATTGCGACGTTGGTGTAACTCTGGTGGTCGGTCGATCGAATTTCTGCACTAGTCGGTCGGTCGGTGAGAGATAATTCAAACAATCTGAATGGTAAAATGACTTTTTACTGTGAAGTTTTTTTTAAACTTAATTTTTTTTTTAATTCATTTAATGGATAAAGGCCGATGCCAATTTTTGCTATTTTTGTGAACTTCCTCTCCCTACTCTCCCTTGTGGCGCTGTAATTGTACATTTCCAAAGATCCTCCGGAAACTAGCTCAAAAGCACATGTGGTCATCACTCAGTAACGGTGGATTTAGAATTCTGCGCTGTCGCCTTTTTTATCTGCCACAAGCGATTCCCATTAACCCTCTTTCTTTGTTGCATTCCGAGTTTCGAACCCAAATTTTGATGGACAGTGGGAACAAAAGCGCTTCTTTTACTGCTTTTGCTGGTTCCAGCAGAAGGTCTGCGTGCGTTTTTCCTCAAAATTGTTTGTTTTCGTGTCAAAAATTATAATTTTCTATTCTGAAACTAATTCTTTTACTAATTTTCGGGTGTAATATATGCTAGTGGTGGGGGTAGAGGAAGAGGACTAGAGAAGAACGATAGCCGGGAAAGATCAAGAGGCCGAGGTGGCGGTGGCGTTTCTTCTGGCAAAGATAAAATTGATGCTCTTGGCAGACTCCTGTATGCAATTATTACTGCTCTTTTATTTATTTCATTGTTTTGTTTGTTTTATTGGATTCTAATCTATTTATTTCTCTTTTTTATTCTATAATTATGGTTCACCAGATATGACATGAATTCTAAAATCTTAGTGCAGTGTTAATTTAGTTGAGGGATCTCTCCAATTATTATTTACTTTAATTTAGCTATTTGTGGGCAATAATTTCAGAACACGTATATTACGGCACATGGCTTCTGAGTTGAAATTGGACATGAGGAATGATGGATATGTCAAGGTCCAAGACCTTCTAAAGCTAAATTTGAAAACGCTTGCCAATATTCCGTTATGCTCACACACAGTTGATGAAGTTAGAGAGGTTTGTTCTTTTATCTATGTATAAATCTAATGTGAAGAATTCATATCAAATACCATATGGTAATGTTCACATGTCCATTGAGACGTTGACTACTTTCGTTAAGTAAAATGTTTCAACTATCTATCATCTATGGATCAATGGTCATCCTTCTATTTTCCCTTCTTATTCTCTATTGAGGGATAGCCTTGTCATTTAAAGTCATCTACCACTCTTAGCCTGTACTCTTGTAAATTATTTTAGAAAGGTTGCATCTTCAAACTCGTCTACCTCAAAAAGCTTACAGCCTTGCACTTTGAATGCGAGTTTCAAGGATTATGCCTCATGGTGGATAAGACATGCGCTTGTTTATTGTGACATAGACGGGTTTTTAATTATTAGCCTCAGCATTTTGGGTTGTGTCTTTATAGTTTAGAAAACATATTTTTTTGTTATCCTTTTTCTACCTTTATGCAGGGAGTTTACCTGGCATGGTCATGTATATTTTACTATTAACTAAGAAGGGTGTTTTGTAGAGACATCTTCATTTGTTGGAGGAGAATCAAAGTTAATGATCATTATATTAGTAATACGTGCCCGGTGCCTCGAACCTTTGAGTTTGTAAAAGCACTCAGTTGAGACATGGGTTTGAATTTTAGCAAAACTTGGCATGATCTTCAAATAAGCTCACATTAAGATGGTCGCTAGAAATGGTGTTATAGATCAATACTTGCTTGTGAGTTTTACAGTAATATTTTAGCCTGCAAAGTTTGTTTCCCTTTCTGTGTTGTTCCCCCTTCTCTCACGTATTGCTAACTAACATGGATCATCACACACATGAAATTGTTCTTCTCAACGTGTACCACATGATAATTAATCATTTTCTGTCAAGTGCGTGTTTTCTCCAATTGACTTGCTATTTCTGTTCTTTATATATTCAATTTTTGTGTAACAACCATCTTTCTGCTGAATTTAATATCTAACAGGCTGTCAGAAAGGACAACAAACAGAGGTTTAGCCTATTGGAAGAAAATGGGGAGCTTTTTATACGTGCAAACCAAGGGCACACCATAGCGGTAATGCACCATCTAAAGATTGTGACTAGGACTGCATTCAACAGAAGTCTTATTGAAACTAATAACTGAAAGTAGCCTGTCATTTCTGTTATCTAAAATATTATTGCTCCATTTCTTGTTTCTTGGTTGAAAGAATAAAAGTTTATAGAGATTTTGTTATTGAAGTTTTGGATGATAAATTCTTGAATGAATATTAGTTCTAGTTCTAGTTTACGATATGACAAATGCATTTATGCTAAGAACCATCGGGTCCCTTATAAAATCAATTTCAACTAGGAGTAAGCGCTGTCCGGTTCTGAAGATAACCAAACCCCGAACCGAGTTCCAATGAAAATCTTAGAAATGGTACCGTCGGTTCCATATCTATGGAACCGAACCTCTTCTGATTTAGTCCGGTCCTTTACATTGAAAATGACAAAACAAATGTCAAATGATGTACAATTGCATTAATTAGAAAATAGTTCATAATCCTATGTAAACCAGCTGTAATTGAAGACCCAACAAGCAAATCAACAACCAAGTAATCAAGGTGAAAATAAAACTAAAAAATTCACACCTTTAACCTAGTAATTGAAGACCTAGCATTCAACATTCAACAACCAATAATATAACTTCAAGCACGACCAATATATGTGTGTGTATATATATATTGTAAAGAAAAAAGGGTAAAAAGTACAAATTTCCTGATTATCTTCAATAATCTTAAAGGTTTAAGGCCAGCCAACCTTTGGAGAAACAAGAAAATTGATTTTTTTCTAAAGATTGAGCCCTGGAATTTTTTTTTATGGTTTGCATCTTGGGAATGAAATTGTATAGTATTTATAAAATTATTTAGGTGTAGATTACCCAATAATTTTATTTGGCTTGAGAAGGAAAGAATCAATTAAAGAACTTAAGGAAGAGAAAAGAAAAGAATCAAAGAAATTAAAGAGAAGGAAACTGTAACAGAGAAGGGAAACTGAACGTGATTGTGTAATTTATGTTTGATAAAAATAATAAAAGATTGAGGTTTTTATATTTTACCAATAAAAAAAGGTAAAAAAACCTGTAAGCTACCAGCACGGAGAACTGGACCAGAACTAACCGGTTCTCAATATTTTGTCCCAAAGCAAAAAATTCCTTAGATGGTCAGGAGCCACTGGCCAGTTCTAACTGGTTCCGGGAAAAATGTCCATCCCTAATTTTTAAAAAATTCAGTTCCTTTGGCACGTGTTTATAATGATGTTTGTGGTCTTTTCTCTAGTCTATCTACTTCAAGTTGTTTCTTTTATTGATAACTGCACTAGAGTATACTGAATATACTTGTTAAAATCTAAGAATGATATTATAAATGCTATTCCTTAATTGTCAAGAAAGATGGTTAAACAAGTTCATGTTTTTCATTCAAACAATGGTCGTGAGTTCGTGCTTCCATCATTTGTTGATTTCCTCACAACCCATAGTATTCTTCACCAAACAATGTGAACTTATATGTCACTATAGAACAGTATAGTGGATCATAAGAATCAATCCATCTTAGTGGAGGCTCGGGAATTATGTTTTACTATGCATGTTGCTAAATGTTTCTAGGCTGATGCTATCATGACCGCTATTTTCTTTACTAACAGATTCCTGCTCATATTATTGACCATCAAACCCTCTTAAGGATGCTATCTCAATTTTACCCTATTCCATGTGCCTTAACTATTAGACTTATGGTCTTTGGTTGTGTTTGTTCTATTCACATTCACTCTCGTCTTAGGGATAAGGTTGATCCTCGTGCCCTTAAATGTGTCTTCCTTGGTTACTCCAACTCCCGAAAGGGTTATAATTACTTTCACAAAAATACTATGTCCTCTATTGATGTTCAAATCCATGTCTGAGTCATTTTATGGAGATGTGTCATTGGTTTCTCTCGAGGAGAGATTGATTGTAAGGAAGAAGAATGAGTGTAGTTAGAAGAGAAGAATCTATGAATTTTGGAGGGTATGAAACTGAGGGCAAGGGAAAATAAAAGAAGTTAGGAATGACACATCACCTAGATGTTCTAAAAAATTGTTATACAAGGAAAAATGAGGGTGTTTAATGAAGATAGAGATATAGTTTAGATAGAAGTTTAAAATAGAGTTTTATTTGAAGTATGTTTATTTTAATTCGATTAAATTTGTTTTAATAATTTGATAAAGTTCTAGTTTAGAGCCTATTTGAGCTCCATTTTATAGTAATAATGCATTTTAGAACAGTGGATTGATGGAGAATGTGTGGTTAAAAAATAAGGAAAAATTTTGGGTTTGCGTGTAATATTATTTTATTGAAGAAAGTGAGGTTAAAATAGAAAAGAGAAAAATGTATTTTGAAAATAATGGGATCAAACAAGGGCTTATTATAAATTCTATTAGTTTTATATTATTTGCTCTATAAAATGAAGGCTTATTCAATATAATTAAGAACCCTTAAATATATAAATAATAGAATTTCCTCTTTGCCCTAATTTCTTCTCTTTTTTGCACACCTTTCCTTTCTTGTTTGTTAACAAATTATGCACTCATGTTTTAGTGTTACCATAAACCCCACTCTAGACTTTGATCATACTGTTAAGCCTTTTCCCTATTCTCTTCGTGAAAATACTATTGCGCCATCGATGACTTCCACGATTGATAGTGTTTTCTCTCTTGTTGCTTCGGGATCTTCTAATCTAACCTTGCAGCTTCAAAAATTGTTGCCTTGAATCCACTAGCTAACAATCTTAGTAGGAGATATCCCCTTCGCAATTGTAAAGAACTTGGTAGGTAGGATTTCTAAAACTCCTATTCTAATTCTTCTATCTCGTCTCTTATTATATTTATTATCATTGCTTATCTAAGATTCACCTAGCATTTGCCCTGTAGTTGTCTTTTGTGTCGGGAAACTCTCAAAGATCCTAAATGGAACTTTGCTGTGATAGAAGAAATGAATGCTCTCTAGAAGAATTCTACTTGGAGATGATCAAGCTACCTCGGGAGAAGAAGATTGTGGGAGTGTAAGTGACTAAGTGGGTATTCTTGGTGAAGTACAAGTCAGATGGGACAGTGGACGTATAAAACCAGACTAATTGCTAGAGGATATACACATACTTATAGGTAATATTATCTGGAGACCTTTGTTCCGATACTATTAGAGGTATACTATCTTTAGCACCTAAGCTAAACTTGCCATTAAAGTAGTTTGATATTGAAATGCCTTCCACTACGATGATTTGAGAGAAGACTGTATGGATCCATCTTTGGGATTTACGCCTCTATGAGTTAAGTTAGGTAAGTTGAAAAAGGTTCTGTATAGCTTGAAGCAATCTCCCAAGGCTTGGTTTGGGAGGTCAAGTCCTTTGAAGAAGTATGGGCTTAGGCAAGCTTTGGTAAATCACTCGTTTTATAAAAAAGATTGTAAGAATATCACGTTACTTATTGTGTATGTTGATGACATGAGTGAGATTGAAAGACTCTAGAGTTATCTTACCAAAGAGTTCGAAAGGAAGGATATGAGTGATGCAAAATACTTCTAGTGCATTGAGGTATCTCGATCTAAATACGGTTTTCTTCTTTCTCCTTGAAAATATATACTAGATCTCTTGTCATGAATTGGTTACTTAGCATTGAACCTGCAGATACTCCTATAGAGGCAAAACATGACTTGTCTTTCTACCTAATCAAACTCCTACAAACAAAGAAATATATCAAAGACTATAGGAGAGTCGATCTATCTTACTCGCACGAGACCTGACTTGTCATAGTGAGTTGTGTGAGCCAATTCATGAATCGGCACATGTAGATAGTCAATCTTATCTTAACATATGTAAAATCCTCTCCAATCAAATGTATTTTGTTTTCTAAACGCGGACATCTAGATACTATGGGATTTACAGATTTGGACTAGACTGGAGCGAGATAGGATAGATAGTATACGCCAGGACATTTGTTGGTGGCAATTTAGTGACTTGGAGGAGTAAGTAACAACATATGGTATCTTTGTCTAGTGCCGATGCTGAATATTGTGCACTGTACCATACAACTACTGAACTTATCGTATTTTGACTTGCAAAACCCCTTTCTTTCACTGTCTTGAGAAGGTAAATTTCATTCTTGGACCAACTCCAGTATCCTTCTCTATCCTATCATTATGTAGAAGGTAGCACATAGTTAAGGGCATGTTTGAGCCCCATTGTTTCCTAATAATGTATTTTAGAATAATAGATTGATGGAGAATGTGTAGTTAAAAAATAAGAATTTTTTTTTAATTTACATGTAATATTATTTTATTAAAGAATGTGTGGTTGAAAAGAATAGAGAAAAATGTATTTTGAAAAGAATGGGGATCAAACAAGGTCAAAATTTATTATTTCAAATATTTTTCTCAACTGATGCTTATAGTTCATTATTTCCCTTTGACACAATTTTAGTTTTCACCTGTTAGGGATGTTCTTCTACTTCAATCCTCTCCCTATAAAACAACCTATTTATGATCTTCTAAAATTCTGCTTTTTGTCAATTTGATTCAATTGTTTGGCTAAAAGTTCGAAAAATGTAGTGTTGGAGGGAGTAATTTGATTGAGAATTAAGAATTAATTGAAGTATGGGTTATCTATGTGATTATTGTGCGGAGCAAAGATCTACTGTATATTGTAGGTCTGATGCACCTAGCTTATGTATGTGTTGTTTGACATTTGCGGTGGCGACATTTGCGGTGGCAAAGTTAGGTGGTGCGAAGTGTAGATGGGTGGCGGTGGATGGCAGTGATCAGATTTCTTGAGTTTTGGTGTTGGGGGTGGGAGTGGGGGTGGGTATGGGGTGTTTGGAGAAGACGAACAGTTCCTTTTTTGGTTTTTTGTATACTATTTTTATTTTAATTGTTTATTATAGAAAATGTAAATTTACTATTTTATCCCTCACTTTATTTGTTAAGTTGAGTCGAAGTTTTAACTTAAGGGTTGACTAATGGATAAGTAGATGGAATCTATCAAATGGACTTCATCTACAGTGGAAGTTAAAGGTTTTGGACTGTGGCCCCAAAAATGAAAGATTAAGGTGTATTTTGCTGCAAAATGAAATGTTTGGGACCTCCAATGCAATTTTTCCTAAACACGAATATCTAGATATGGGATTTAAAGATTTGGACTTCACTGGAGTGAGAGAAGTATACATCAAGATATGTATCATTTGTTGGAGGCAATTTGGTGACTTGGAGGAGTAAGAAACAAAATTTGGTATCGTTGTCTAGTGCCGATGCTGAATATTGTACACTGCACCATACAACCACTGAACTTACTTAGCTGAAGATTCTTCCTTGATGAGCTTGGATCATGTTTCTTTTTCACCATAGCACAACAGTTATTGAGATAGCAAATAACCCGGTATAGCATTATTGAGCAAAATACATTGAGATCGACAGGACCTACATCTAGGATAACCTTGAGATTATCGGTGCCTAAAAGCTGCAACATGTTCATGTTGATTGAACTCTGAAAAATGCATTAGTAATGAGTAGAGGGGGCATTATTTATTTGAAAACATATTATGATCCAAATAAAAATGTGATGTAAATGTGAACTCTTTAACTTAGGTTTTCTTAGCATTATATCATGCAGTTTTGCATTGACATCAAAAGTTTTCATTTCACAACATATTCTGCTTTTGAGTTCTTTTCAAAATTTAATTGTTCCATATTTATATGGTTGCGCCATTTGATTTTCTTTCTTTCGTCCTTTTTTCGTTCTTTATTTTCTAAATTTATTTGGCTGGACAGACAGTTGAAACAGAGAGCTTGTTAAAACCTATACTTTCGCCTGAAGAAGTTCCAGGTAAAATGTTGTGTTTGATTATCATCTATGTTTCTTCTTGAAGAGATCGAGTTAACTGTTTTACGTCTTCCACTGCTAAGAGTTTCCTCCCTTCTCGGCTTTGTGCAGTCTGTGTACATGGGACATACAGGAAGAACTTGGAATCAATTTTAAAACATGGTCTCAAACGCATGCAGAGATTGCATGTACACTTCTCTTGCGGCTTGCCAACAGATGGCGAAGTTATTAGTGGTGAGATATTTGATGCTGTTTGTGTGCTCTGTTCTATCATGTATTTGCTCTTTAAGCCAATTTACTTTCCTCATTCTTTATAAGGTCCCTTGAATGTCAATGCTGAGCAAAGAGAACAATATAATGGTTCTTAAGCAAATGTGCAGGGAATGACCCACCCGCATTGATTTCGTATATTTGTTGCATATTTGGTACACATGACTAGATAATATAGTGAAAATGATTCTCTTATTCTAGCTTCTTTTTCGTCATATACTATCCAGTGTTATCCAATACTTCTTACCTAGCATGTCATTGATGTTTTTACTTTTCAGTCTATTAGCAATGACACAATTCTGTGCACCGATGCTTTAAATTGATGTAACATTTCTTTCTTGAAGCTTAACATGAGATAGCTAGCTTTCGTGTTTAGCCTTGTGACATAGTTTAAACCCTAAAATTCTGGTGAGTGGTGTTTATGTGCAAAATAACCTGCTTCTTGCGGAAGATGATGGGTATAGACTGTCTATTGAACACTGAAGTAAAAGGGGTTCTATCTTCAAGTTTTTGGTAAGAAATCTTCGGGACATGCACTCATTCTCGCATGCACAAAAGGTTGTCATGCTTTGAGTGGCTTAGTGGTTTTACCTGTTTTAAGGTGTGTATCTACCTTGAAATAAGGTAAATTTGGAATTGTTGAAATTTTTCAACGTACACTTCTTTTTATTAGGCTTTAGTTTTTCGTTGTTTGTTTTCATTGTATTCAAATAGATCATTGTATTGGTGATTTGATGATACGTGACACGATTTTTCAGGGATGAGACGAGATGTCAATTTGTTGATCTTTCTTGATGTAAAAAAAGCTTTGGAAGGTGCTCAATTGGATAGTTCTCGTCTGGGATGAATGCCCTTTTTTTTCTTTTTTTTTTACAATGTTTCTCACTGCGTCCTCTTTTATTCAGAGGGAATGAAGCTTTACATTTCGGAGAACAGGGTGATCTTGACTGAGGGTTTCGATGGAGTGGTTCCCATAAAGTATTTCCAGAAGATAGAATCATGGCCGAAAAGGGAGACCATACCCTTTTAGACTGGCAAGTATAATTCGTCCTTTTTAGCATTATTCATTGAATTGCAAATGACTAGTTTGAACAAGTTCTGTTGAAGCTTCCAACTCCAAAAGCATTATGTTTTTGACTGATGTATTGAAATATAGGTATAGGGGCCAGTGGCGCTAAAATGGTAGTCATTAAGTTATTCTCAACAGAATATCTCGTGGATCGTATGGGATATACAACACACTTGTATCATGCATAACTAGAAGTGTCAAAATGGGACGGATTTACTTTTCATAGGCTTGATAGGCTGTGATGGTGTAATAGAACCTCTGATTAATCTTAGTGGACTTGATTTCTTTGGTAGCGAGCTCGATGGCAGATTATTGGAATATTGGCAATATTCAAAATTACATATAAACATAATTGCGCTTGTGCTGGTGAACTTGTATTGAGAAATAATTGAATTTTGGAATGTTGAAATGGGCACACTTTTGTCATTTGCCTGTCTGGTGTGACATATAAACAATTCTATCGTTCTTTGATAGATCGACTCTGCTACATGTACACTCCCTTCACATGGGGGGCGAGGCCCGCGCATTAAATGCAGACAGGCAAATGACCAATTAAATGGGCGTGGGCCCCTCCCCTCATGTGAGGGGAGTGTACACTGAGCTGTAAGGCTCGATGTACAAGGGGCATTATTCTTGATCGAATTGGTAAGAATTTTTATAATAAAATAAAAAGGCACTGTACAATACAGTGATTGTTTGATTAGGTATAGTAGGTTAGGAGTGCTTTATCTGACCATTTCACCCTCCAATTTTTAGCAAAATAACATGACTATCCCTCTTAATTAAGCCCTCATTTGGCCCAAATTATTTTCCATTAAATTATAATTCATTTTTTGGTAATCAAATACTCATAGTAGCAGAGATTGACAAAGATCTGTACACAAGAGCAGAGAACGTATTCAGTGAGGATGTAATCGCAATGGAAACTTAGTAAAGGCTTCACCATAAAATCACATACGAAAAATTATCACATATACCACTCAGCAAAGAAAGAAAGAAATTACCATAAATACTTGAAAATTATTGTAGAAATCACTGCACGAAGAAATAACCTTTCACCTGGAGACTTGATATCAGGTTATATTAAGGTTCACATTCATATCATTCTATATAATGCCCTTCCACAACACTTCGAAAGTGCAGTTTTACTATTTAACTAGTTCCAGGAAACATGAAATTTGGTAATCTCTCACACTCTCCGAGGAAATTTTCTCCAATTCGGAAGTCTAACTTAAAAGTTGAAGATCCAGAGAACAAAAGAATATTGCTAAATAAAATTAAAGCATTTTCTTGATAAATCTACTTTTATTTTTCTAGATGATCAGTGACACATTTTATTGATTACTCATCTTTCTTTTACATCCTTTTAGTGTTATCTATCCCTTGTTTGAACCTCATTCTTTTGATAAGAATGAATTTTTGAATAGTATATATGAAAAATTTATGATTAAAAAATAAGAAAAAATTTTGAAATTGCATGTAATATTATTTTATTGAAAAGCTTGTGGTTAGAATGATGTTAGAACAATGTTTAAGATTGTATTTTTTTTTCTTTTCAAAGAATGGGAATCAAACAGGGTTATATATTTCAATAATTTTTAACCAGCAAACAGAAAGGCATAGCTTACCATATTGTATGGGTACCTCGGAATGTGGGACAGCCTTCGGCTGCGCCTTACCCTCCTTCGTTGGGTAGCTTTTATACGCTCGCACTGTTCAAGTCGATAAATAAATCTTCACTTGCTCTTGCTTCTGGTGAGTAGGTGCAAAGACTGTATTTGCTATAACGGTAAGGGCAAAGCAGTAAGTAGTTTCAGTTACAGGTCAGGGGTTGGTGACTTCTAGGCACACTCGACTTCTTAATGAAAACGTCACATTTCACAAAGCATGCCACAGAAGCATAACTATCTGAAGCAAGCTTGAGGCTTTCAATTATATATTTTCCTTCTACTATCCCTTCAAATTTCTTAACTATTTGCCTCAACAATTAACAATTCATTAGATTATATCTTCATAAGCTGTGCTGAAAGGCTTAGAAATTAAAGTTGATTAACATCAAAGGCAACCCTCAAATTTCAGCCTATTGAAGATTGATCCAAGTTAAAGTCGAGTAAATTAGTAATATAGCTGAATCAGGTTCTCTTACCATTTTTACTCCCAATGCTCATTTGTTCCTAAATAAATAGATTCAAGAGGATAACCTTCAAATTTGTTGAGAACATTGATCTTTAAATAGGATCAGTCGAGTATTACGGCATTTATCTATGAAAGTTAAAGCAAAAGGGTCGAGAAAACCTAATAAAATAACTCAATATAGACCAAAAACCATTTGGAAAATCCAAAATAGAACAAATTGAGAAAATTAAAATCTAAATTGCAAATAAACATAAAATAAATCAATAAAGTAACGAATAATAAATTTTCAAATCAGTAAAATCACGCAACGAAGTTTTCATCCACTATTGGGAGTATTAAAGACCTAGAGTCTTTCATATTTGATTTTCATTACTTTGGTTTCTTCTCATTCTTTTTTGGTAAGGATCTACTTCCAATCATGCTTTCTCCATCTCCTTCTGTGTGAAGGCAAAAGGAGAAAAAAGGAAAAAAGAAAAAAAAAATATATATATAGAATGTAGAAAGTCCTATGTTATGAAAATAGCCCAAAAGGCTGAAGTCAACATTAAAATCCGTAGACAAACGAGTGCACACCTTAGCAACCCTGAGGCTCAGCGGAAAAAGGAAAGCGAAAAAGTCTGTAAAACGTTCTAATCTATTAAAATATCCTAAAAGGTGAGCCTTATAATGAAAAGCCAAGAAAACGTAAGACGAATGAGCTCAAACCATAACTGCCCAGAGGCTAAATCCTGAGGCAAACTCATAAAAATGCAAAACATAAGCCTCACTAAATCAATGCATAATCCTTGAAGTGCCACAAGATGTACACTTCGAGGCATTTAATGAAAGTGCCAAGTAAGATGCGTTGCGCACCTCAAAGCCTCAGCGGCTTTTTAAAACAACAGATAATATAGCTTATTTGGTTGTTTTTCCTATTAAATCACCCCTTCAATAATTGATAAGACTGACCACAAGTAAATGAGACTTCTTAGACATCCTTGAAGTGCTGACCTTTAATTACAGCTCTACATTACATCTACAGAAGTTCTCGTTCAAAGATTCCCTCGTAAATTATGATAGCTTCCATCTCATATATGTTAAATCCTATATAAGCAAACGTCTTTACAATGGAAGGAGAGACAGATTCTATAAAATGATATATATTGAAGAGAAAATTTAGATTTATTTACCTAAACCGGAAATTCCAAGCTTCCAAGTATGGGCAGCTACTTTATGGATCCAGAAACTGGGAAATCAATTCCTGAACATAAGCAAATATACTATCATGGACCTCCTTACATTAGAGACCAATTTGTGAAACTCCTAGTCAGATAGCGTGACATTGTAAAGAGGCAAAGTAGCAAATGAATAAGCCGATTATAGTAGACAGTCCAATACATCAGCCTTTGCTGCAGCAGTAATTAAGCAAGAATTTAATTCAAAAGTCACTTAATGTATCTACATAAAGAATGTTACAGCCAAATTATCATGTACTTGTTTATTTGGATATTATAAAGATGATACAAGTCCAAAAATCAGCGTATTGCTTTATCAGATACGAATTCTATCGTGGTAAAAATACAACAATTCCCATGAATCACAAATGTTTGTCGTGTCTTTTGATACAGACCAGAATGTCCAAGCCAGCAATGCCCACCAACCACAAAAGCTGCTTCTTTGTGGGATTCGGAATTGCCTCCATATACAACATCATCAAGATTTTTGGAAACAAGATAATTGGTGTGACAGATAGGTTAAATCAATCATAAGAATCAAAAATAAACAAGAATGGAATGATTCTACCACACAACTGAAAAAATATTGTGTTACTGTGCACTCTTCTTCGCATTACTATAGTAACTGAGATACCATTGAACGAACTTCTTCAATCCCGTCTGGAGATCTGTCGTGGGCTTATATCCAAGCTCCCTGTGAGCCAAGCTTATGTTAGCATGTGTGAACTGCACATCCCCATTCCTAGGCAACTTTATAATCATCCTCTTTGCCTTCACCTTGAGTAACCTCTCCAAAATGCTCACAAGATCTGAAACAGGTACAGGAGATGTGTTTCCCAAATTGTAAAGACGTAATTGTGCAGGCCCCTTCTTCTTGCCACTACTGCCAGTACTCTTCTCAGCGGTATCCAATGCCCCCAAACAACCCTTCACAACATCGTCAATGTAAGTGAAATCCCTCGCAACTGTACCATGATTAGGTCCCTGGAAGATTGGAATTGATTTCCCCTTCAAAATATCCCTACTAAAAAAGAAATATGCCATGTCTGGCCTACCCCAAGGTCCATAAACCGTGAAGAACCTCAATCCAGTAAGCGAAAGACCGTATATATGGTTATAAGTATGCGCAATCTCCTCACCAGCCTTCTTAGTTGCAGCATATAAACTAGCAGGCTGGTCAGTCCTATCCTTCTCCGAAAAAGGCACCTTTGTATTCAATCCATAAACAGAACTGCTCGAAGCCCACACAATAGCAGGCTGAGGATTTGCGCTCTTGCAAACCTCAAGCAAACTAACAAAGCCTGCAACGTTGCTATGAATGTAGGAGCTAGGATTTTCCATGGCATAGCGTACCCCTGCCTGTGCAGCCAAATGCATAACATGGGTAAATGGGACAATGTCGAAAAGCTTGATCAAGAGGGCAACATCATTGATATCACCCTCCACAATGTACACTCCGGAGCGCTCCAAGAGCGCCTGCCGCGCCCTCTTAAGGGACGGATCATAATAGTCATTGAAATTATCAAGCCCAAGAACGCCATCCCCACGGCGCTTGAGGGCGGCCGAAACATGGGTGCCTACAAAACCAGCAGCCCCAGTGACCAAAACCGAAATCCTATTTTTTGACCTGATTTTAGCTGAAGTCCTGACCCTTTTTTCCCAGGCAGGACCACCATAAGAGTTGGTTCTGAGGGACCTCCTATTGAGATCTGACGTGACAGGAGAGGAAGAAGAAGGTGGTCTATAAAAAAACACAAAGATCAAGCCAAGGAAAACAAAGGACCAGAAGGTGATCTTGGCTAGAGATGAATGCACCCTCAGCCTATTATTGTATGGGGACTTCTCCATCTTAAACTTACCTAGAGTTGATGGTGTGTTATCAATGTACTTCATCTGTGACATTAAACTCTCAAAATCTTGAAAATTTGAAAAACATCCAGATGAGAAATCCCCTGTATTGTGGCTAATCTAAAGAGTTTCTTGGGTTTTCTTGAAATAACAGAACAAGTCTAGGGTTTGACAAAATGATACCAACAAAAAAAAAAGGATTTCTTTGCTAAATTGTACAAAATAAGAAAAAATGTAAGAAAAAGGGCTGGTGGAGCTGTGGAGGAGCTTTGGGATGTTGCTATGTAAGATTTTGATGCTTTATTGATGATAATCTTCTGTTTCTTTATCTGTTTTCCATTTTTTTTCTCCCGAGGGACTAATGATGGTGGGCTTTTTCTGTTCTTCTCTCTTTCGTATTGGTTTTTATTTATTAAAATTGATTTTTCGATTTTAATCATTTAATTGGGCTGGATTATTTTAGAGAGTAACAGAGAGATTTTAGGGTTGAATAATTAAATGAGTGGAGGAAGAAGAATCAAGTTTGAAGAAATTTAAAAAGGATTTAATTGAAGAGTTAAGAGTGGACTCTTAAAGGAACAAGAACATAGTTACAACTATGGAAATATATGTTAATTAATGGCAAAAAACATGATTAGTGAACTAAAAATGGAAAAACTTCGCTTGGGGTCTCAACCTATTAGAAATATAGCAAGTTGGCCGTCAACCTATAATTTTAGCAGCTGTAATCCCCCACCTCTTATTTTTATAGGATTTGAGTTTTTTTATGTATAATTATTTTCCTACAAAATTCTTCGTAGATGTATCACATTTCATTGACGGTCACTAACCTTATTTATTATCATACTTAATCCTCAAATTTATTTATATCATTTTTATTCTCAAATCTTTCATTAATTAGTACATATTATCTCTAATGATGGTTTTCATTCAAAAATTTGATTAATGTACTTTAAAATATTGGATAAGTATTGCCCTTGTTTGACAATCATTCTTTCAAAATAACGAGTTTTTGAATAGTAAATTTTGAGAAAATGTAGTTATAAAGTAAGAAAAATTTTGAATTTATATAAAGAATATTTTATTTTGAGAATGTAAGGTTGGAAATGGGTATAAGAAAAAAGAATTCTGAAAAAATGGTTATCAAAGAAGGATTGAAACAAAATTAGTATTTTTTTTTTTTTCATTTACCTATTTAGAAATAATATCAAAAATAATTCTTCTATGCCTTTTTAAAGAATTTTTGAATGAAAATTGACATTAGTGATAATATATACTAATTAATTGAAAATAAAGATAAGAATGATATGAAAAAAATTGAGGACATAAATATGTCAATAAGTAAAAATTATTGACATAATGTAATCAAAATGTGTATAATTCATACGCATAAAATTGTATTTTAGCAAAAAAAAAAGAAGAAGAAGAAGAGTTTTTTAACTAAAGGTAAGGACAAAATCGTCAAGGAGGTCCAATTATTACCAAAATGAAACATTGGAGACTGAAGCTACCAAAATAATTAGGTGGGGTACCCTAGGAATAATTTTTCCATTAATAAAACAAGGTTTTATCTTATTTTATTTTTAGTGTTCCAGTAAAAGGGTAAAAAGTTCAAAAAAAAATTAATTAATTAATTTGATTGGCTAAAAATGGCTGTGAAATTTCGGCCTTCATTCAAATGGTTTATTTTAAACCATTAATTCTCCCGTGGGAGTTGTTTAATGAGAAAAATAGTGAATATGGTTATGCTATATAGACAGCCCTGTTTAAATAAGGGTTGACATGGCGACATTCTATGGACCGTTTGATTATCAATATTTTCTATGAAAAATGTGTTTTTTCACCCAAATTTTACTTTTGTATTGTAGGATTGACATTTTTCCATGAAAACTATTTTACTACTTTTGGTCATATGATCATATTTTCTTCAAAATCAAAGAAAATATTTTCTTTAAGTGAGTAAGACTTTATTCTCCATGGAATTCACTTTCTCTCTGTCATCTATCAACTTGTATCATATTTTTAGGTTAAAAATTAAATCAATCAAGCACATTTAATTGACAATTTCCATTGTCTAAAATTTATTTTCTTTCCATGAAAATCTATGCTTTCAATCAAATGCACCCTAAGATAAGAATGAGATGGATTTTAAAAATATTATTAAGAATAAGATTATGTTAACGAATTAAATAAAACAATCCCACTACACGTACGATTTTTTTTACTTGCAGCTTGACATGGTGACGTGGCAAGGAAAATATAGATAATGGATCAAGTGTTTTGAACCAACCCAAATTGAAGAACCGTCATCATTTTTCAACATTCAATTACCCCAAATTTAGAAAACCCTCTGAAACGAAACAATTGATGCGAGGAGAACTGAGACTGCACTCTATCATATTGAGAAGACAGTGCTTAATCTAGTGATCATCTCCATGTTTGGGTTTTCCACACAAAGTTAATTAGACGGCTGTGAGAAATATTTTTGTAGCCACAAGATTGAAGCCCACCGTATGCAACAAAATAGCCTGTCGCTGATGCCTTCGTCTCCAGTGGAATCTTGAGCAAATATTATGTAAGTATGATATTTGGTCATTGCTTTTTATTGTGGTGAAATAATTTTAGTTTTAACAAATGGAGAAATATCACCCTCATCCCTACTTCTATAAGAGCTCGACATACTTCGTAGGAAAAAATTTTACCCTCATCTAAACTTGTTTGAAGAAATTGATTGTAGGAGTCTATCTAATATTGTTTAACATTCTTCCAAATTTGATAGTGATCAGTAGAAGGTTTGATCTTTTGAATATATGATAATCTGGGCAAGGTTGGCTACGAAAGATTGCGTTGCAAAGTTTCGTGTGTTCGAAATATTATGTGTGGTATGGGTGGGAAATGAGACATTAGAACTCCATTTGGACTTAGTGTAATGGAAATATCTTTGAGACCATTGCTGATTTGAAATTGCATTTGTTTTAATCATTGCTAAATCTTATATTACTGCCAAAGGTTGTTAAGATATAAGGTTTTGAATTAGACTGTTTGCTATTAAACTAGAAAACATAGGCACAATTTGTATTAAATTTTATAGATTCTGAAGGTTTTGTTTACTGCTGATATATTTCTTAACATTTATTTTTGGTTTCAAATTTGATTTTCGTGAGTGACTCGATTGCACTGAGCGACGGAAATTTGTTAAAAAACTTGTTTAGTTGTCTAATGTAGTGTAATCTATCCGTCGTTTTTATGCAGTATGCCAGGAAAGAACTTCGAACTTTGTCATAGCTGCAGAGAGAATGGGCACTTCTTTGCGGATTACACGTACAAACGACGATGCCCCTGGTGTAAAAGTGAATTTGCGAAGTGCTTCGAGGTCAAGAGAGAAATGAAGAACAAGGGAAAATGGTTCAATTGTTGCAGTGCTAATTGTAAATATTGGGAATGGGTCGATGAGGGAGAATCAAGCTGTTGATCGAACCGTTAACTCGAATAATCATGCAGCACTCGAAGAAGTTCAGTAGTTGTCTCGCATGTTCTAGTCTCTTTGTCACGCAATCTCTGAGGAATTAGACATTGAGATTTCTTTGAACGTGATAATAAGAAAGGCCAACGAAAGTGCGGGAGTGGATATGAAAGAGAAGGGGCCAACATGATTAGTGGTTATATTTTCTTAGGATGCATGGCTATTGCTTTTGATGTACAAAATGTGTTGTGCTATAGTTTATGTGTAATATGTGCCGTTGGTAAACTGAAGAAGTCATTGTAATGTATTCGCTTTTGATGTTAGAATTGCTATGTTAACGATGTTGGTGTTGATAGCAGCGAACTACAATTTGTGTTCTTCATTATATTATTTGCATTCTTCATTGTGTTAAGTGCCATAGCCATGGATTTGAACAATATTGCCTAGATTAGAAGTGACCTTGAGAATGCTGGAAAGTTATCAGGTTCACTTTGCAAGCTAAGGTTGAAGGCTTGAGCTGAACCTGATACCCGATTTTTATTTTTCATTAATTTCTGTGAAATATCCAGAGTTGGAAGTATAGAGACCCAAATGGTATGTCATACTTATTAGTTAGATACATGGTATCGAATGTTACAATATCGTCAAACTCCTCATATGCTTGCCTAGATTAGAAGTGACCTTGAGAATGCTGGAAAGTCATATTCTCATACCCCATGCTTCTACAACCGCGGAGTTGTAACTTTTATGCAATGGAATCCTTGCCATGTCGTTCACTTCAAGCCACCATTTGACATGGGCACTCAATTCTCAGTTGCAACGATACAACCTGGATTTCGAAAGACTGGTTTTATGATTGTGAATGAGATTAATTGTATTAATTCTCTATACTCCGATGCATCTACAGATGCAGTCAGCCTAGCTTTACAACCAATCTCAATGGTAGCTTGCGGCTTCATAGAAATGCTTGTGTTACACTTCTTCGACCTTTACGGCTACATGTAAACACAAAATATCTCACAATTCCATTATCATCCTTTTGCGAATTTCTTTTCCTAACCAGAAAGCCTACGTTGTATGCATATCCTTTGTAAAAATCAAACATTTTTTTTTTCATCATTAAACTTCATACCTACCTCTTGGGCGCAATCATACCATATACTCCTATAATTCCATCATCCACTATATTCATACTTTCCAACATATTGTTGTTATCTGATTCTAACAAGATATCGTCGTCCATCTCTTTTGAAATTCCTTTCGTTGCCACAAAAAAAAATATTATAAAGAACACAAATATCTGCATATAATTTTTCCTTCTTCTATATATATGAACCTTATTCCTAATTCATCTCAAATCTAATTAAGAGAACAAAAATATCATGTAAAACATGGATTCGAAAATTGTTTGACACCTTATCGAGATATTCACATCTGAAATAATGTAATATCTAGCTTGCAATTTCACATCATGCTCATGTTTTCCACCCACCCATATCAAACTAAAATGAGGAAGGGGAATACCTTTGTCCATCATCTCTTTGGTTCAAACCAGATTTTGACCTTTTGTTTGCTTCCGAAATGAACCCACCGTTGGATAGTTTAAGCAATCCCAATCGCGACAAAGAGAAATCACCGTTGAGAGAAATCGGTGAAGAAATAGACCTATATTTTGAATGCCCTAATTTCTGTTTGCTTTCAGAATCAACCCGTTGTTTGATAGTTCAACCTTTCAACAATAAAATATGGGTGTGATTGAGAGAAATAGTAGGCAAAGGAAAAAAAATGATATTTCGTTGGTAATTAGAAACGAATACTTCGCGCCTCATGTAATCGTTTAACATTTGGATCCTTCACATACGGATATTTTGTTGGTAATTAGAAACGGATTATCCGTTGATAAAAGTATTTCATTTATCCCACATCGAAAGTTCACAACAAAGTTTTTGGAGTTGCCCTTTATAAATTAATTTGTGGTCCAATAAGTGGTTAAACAATATTTTGGCTTTTCAATTCGGTTGGTTAAAAGTTAAAAAAAAAAAAAAATAGAATTATTAAATAAATAATAATAACAATAATTTTTGTATTTTTTTTTATTTTTTTTACCATGCCTCACACCTATGCGACTATTTACAACATTGATTTTTACCAATTGTAACGGTAGACATTTACCAACGGAAAGTCGATTGGTATTGTTTAGATTTTTATCAACGAGAATTTCGTTAATTAAAGATTCACACTTTACCAACGAAAAATTCGTTCGTAAAATGTTTACTCCTTACCAACGGATATGGAAAAATCCGTTGGTAACTATCAGCGACTCTCAAATTAGCAAGGGATTTGCAGTTGCAAATATTCCGTTAATAAAGAGTAATAACAATGAATGTTGAGGTTTCAGAAATGGAAAATTCGTGCCTGAAGCCATATTTTTTAGTAGAAGTTCTTAAACAAAAATAAATCTATTTTGATAAAATAAAACTAAGAAATATGTCAATTTTCAATTTTTTAATATTCCATGTTTGAGCTTTATTTTTTTTTAAATCTCATTTTCAATCATAAATTCTCTTAATAAAATAATTTTACATGCAAACTCAAAATTGTTTCTACTTTTTACCCACACATTCTCAAAAAAGTCACAATTAGAAAAAGTTTTATTTGTTTTCAAAAAATGGGACTCAAACATACCCATTATGTTTCAAGTGTAACAATCAAAGTTTCTGTACCCAAATTGTCATATCATATATATTGTCCACTTTGAGATAATATAAGTCCATCTTACCATTCACGACTTTATGTCATGTTCCCCAAAATTCGAATTCAAGACAGATGTTTTATGAGAAAATTAAGTTGAATCTTGGTGTCGCCCCAATTGGAACCAGAATTTTATAATGTCTGATGTTGAGATAATTCATATTTTCATGTCTAGTATAGATATTAACCTAGCAAATAATGTAAATTTCAAGAATATGTGTCAATTATAAGCATTTTTCTAAATGGCACCTAGATGTCGTCAAGACGCGAGACATGGTAAAAACATCACGCCCATGACCTATGTGCTAATTTAGGGATCAACAAAAGCATTGATAGCTTTAAGGCACGCCTAGGCTCGCTTTGACATGCATTATTAATATTTTTATTCTTTTTTTTTTTTTTTTGACATAAAGTTTTCAACATTTTGCTCAATTGGCTTGAAAAGCCCAAAAATTAATAATTATAAATTTTACAACTTTGAGGCCAATGCCCAATAGATTGAATTGCCCAAAAAGTTGTTTACCCACTTATTGGTCCACTAATTTATAGAGGACATTTCAAAGGATTTTGTTGTAAACTTTCGATGTGAGGATAAGAATTCATTTGATTTGTGTGTACATTTGGTTTGACTGTAATATATTGTACATTTGATTTTACTATAATTTATTGTACCTTTGGTTTGAGTGTAGTTTATTGTACTATGGTATAAATAATTATTTATATTATATTAAATTAATAAATCATTTTTCTATTTTTTACTAATTGATAAAAATTAAAAACTCTCCATATATTCAATTGTCACTATTATAATATATTTTGTTTATTGTTCGAAAATATATTTATTTTATTAAGCTCTTAAAACTGCATTTGATATTATAATTTGTATGTATTATTAAATATTTTTAAATTGATTAAAATTTAAAATAATATTAAAGTAAAAATGATTTTTGACGCCTAAAACTTACTAGACTTGCTCAACCAAAACTTGACCTCCTTGAATCGTCAAGCATTACACTTTTTTAAACACTCAATAATATAGTACACTTATGAACTGAATAAGGATAATTTTTTATTAATTTTTAAATGTATATGTTATTTGGCTTTAAAGAGAATAAATAAATATTTATTTATGCTCACCATCTACCAATACCATACCATATGGTTTGAGACAAGCATGTCCCACCCTTTTTTTTCTTTATAAATTGGCATCATGTTTGTTGAACTTTTTGTGGCCTTTTGTATAAATACTAGTCTCATGCCCGTGCATGTGTTTTTCTTAAGGTAATGTTAGTATATGGCAAAACGAAGAATGCATGATCCTACTTTTGAAATAGAACAGGAAATATCCAAAATAAAACAATGTTAACCTTACAACATAAATTCTAAAGAAGAATAAATACTTTAGTCATGAGAAGTGGAAAAGATTTCAATAAATTAAAGCATCTCTGATTGATCCTATAGTTTGTGCTTCTTACAAGCAAAACAAAAAAGACACAGGGAAGAATAGACACATATGGAATAATCAAGTACCCGAAGGAACACCTGTGTAGGTTTTGCCTTCATATAAAATTGATTCAGTTTGAATTCCAACTCTTCAAAGAGTCTCAGCAAAACTTTTACCGAAAGCAAAATTTGTTAAAAGTATATTTTTATAGCCTAATAAACACATAAGATCTATTTTACAATTGTTCGAAGTAATCTATTGAGTGAAAACATTATTTTCTTCTAAAAGACAATGGAGTTTGAGTACTTGATTTATTACGTAGAGGGTAATGTATCCAGTTTGGGTAAATGGGACCATCAATTATCTTTTGTGTGGTCGGAGAACATTTATCAACAAGAAGTTTATGCCATAAGCATAAGAATAATGACAAACTTTGGGCATTTTATCTCTGGTGTGCTTTTGCTCATTTGATGCAGTTTATCGGTTGGATTTATATATGCCAAAACTGTCCCTTTGTCTGTTGGATTGAATGGGAGGAAGTGAACTTTTGTGATTCCAAAATATGCTTTGCATAAAATAGTTGAATCGAAAGAAAATTAATCAGTACTTATGAAGTCATTCTCTATTTAAATTTATTCATCATTCTCTATTCTTTTGTATTGTTGAAGTATCTGATATTCTATATCATCTAGGGACCTTGACAATGGGTGAAATTACAGTATATAAAAAATAATTAGAAGTAATGAATTTAATCCATTACAAGCAAAAATTAATTCAATAATTAGAAAACTACTGGAAAATGAAAAAAGAGAAAATAAAGGATATCATAAATACCTTGAAACAGCATTGAAACCCACAGATATCATAAATACCCATCCAAGGATTGTGACACTTCATATTAATTAATTGACTAATTATTTTTATTTTTCAGAACATGAAATTGTTTTTGAAGTAGACAAGAGAATCGTGAAATTTAGCTTTACCAAACAGACAGGAAGTCCAATACAATTCTAGGATTGTGAAGCAAACCAGCAATAAGAATTAAAATCTGAAAGTACCAAGTCTCCAGGCAGAGCATAATTTTTTCCTTTGGATCCCCAACGAGTACTTGTGTTTTTGTTTTAACCTGATTACAAGAGCATCAAAATCCCTGATCAAGAATAGGAAAAGATTATTATAAAAGATACACAATATCATGGAAAAAACTGCATAGCACTTTCTTATGAAAAGTACCAAATTAAGCACTTAAATTCTACACAAAAACGCAGACAAACAGAGAGAAAAGAATATCGTTTGATATTTAAAAAAAAAAAAAAAAAACTTAGCAATAGAATAAGATTTTTATACTTTCAAAATAGTGAAGATGGAGGAAAAATAAGTCACCTTACAGATGACCCGGCCATTCATAGATACGAGGCCCGAGTGAACGCTGAACTGAACTCTAGCTCTGCTAACACCATTAAGACTGAATTCTTCGAATATCACTGTTCATTTTCCAAAAAGAGCAGGTTTAGGAAATCAGCTTCAAACTATTAAACATATACACAATCACACTTAAAAGCACCAAATTGTAAAGATAAACCCATCGTGTCAAAATTATCGAAGAAAAACATAATATCCTAAAGTTCGAAGAAATTGTAAAAATATGGGTTAAAAAATTTCTTAGATCATAGAAAAAGACTAAACATGTGTGGCCATCAAGAAGAAAAATGTCGGCTTTGATCGCTTGTTCACTATTAAGGCTAGGCAAATCCCCCGAACCGAACTGACCGAACCGAACCCGACGGTTCTTGTCAAATTAAATACCCGAACGAGTATTTGAATTGAGAACCGACGGGTACAGTTCGGTTCTCGGTTCTAGACCAAGAACAGAAGAACCGAATCTTTCTAATTTTTTATATTGAATAAATCAAATTATTTTAATTTTAATTTTTCTAAACAAATTAATAATTTCTAAATTCAAAATTTTGGCCTAATAAATTGTTTCATTTCTAATTTTTTGCTTAATTATCCATTTTATTGTTTCATTTCTCAGCCCAACAAGATCCAACCCACTAAATAACCCTAAACATCTACACTAAAGTGCATAACATTGTCTTGACTCTCGTACTTACTCTCACAGCCTCGCTGACATTCCAAAACCTATACAATCGTCGGCCGACGCTGTGACCTCCGCCGACCGAATCTTTGACCTTAGCGATCATTTGAACAAGGTAATCTATTAGTCTCTGACATTTCAAAACTATTGAATGTGTCATTAGTTGTATTTATATAATGTTGTTATAAATATTAAAAAATTTAATTATAGTACGGAACCGAATCGAACCAAACCAAACGGAACCGAACCCGAACGGTTCCATAATTATATTTGGACCCGACGGTTCCATTTACTAAATACCCAAAAATTTGGGTTTGGTTCGGTTTTAAAAAGAACCGAACCGAACCGACCCGCGCCCATCTCTAATCACTATCGACAATTTGGCCAAAAAAATAAGAGAGGAGGTGTGAAATGTGGTTGTGGCGTGAGAGAAAGAGAGAGATGATAGATATTAAGTTTGGGTCTTGTGTCTCGTAAGTTGCGTGATGATGGAAATAAAAACGAAAAAATTTCTCCGTGAAGCAAGAAAGGAAAATAAAAATAAAAAGATGCAAAAATGAAATTTTGCTCTGTGCACTCCGACACTCCGTGCATGGAGTGAAAAATCACTCCATGTCCATGCACATTTTTTTATCCTCATTTTTTTTAAAATTTGTTTTGTTCATATTATAAATATATTTTTTTTCAATATAAATTTCTTTTATCTTTATTATGAAATTTAATTTTTTTATTTTAATTAAATAATATTTATATATTCTTTGTTTAGTTTTTGTAACTTTCTTTTTTATTTTTATTTTTTTAATTAAATAATATTTATACATTCTTTATGATAGAAAGTCATTTGTTCAATTTGAATTAAATAATATTTATTTTTAACTTTAATTATTTCAGTTTAATGTAAAAAATTTATAATATATATTTTTTTTAATTTTTGCCTGCAATTCCTTTTTTTAGTAAACTTTATATTCAGTTTCCTTTTTTTATTATATAGTATAGTATTTGATTTGATGAAGTGAAGTAGTGTGTAAAAATGGAGAAATGTTGCAGTGGAGGTAACATTGCAGTGAAATGACTTGTGAAAATGGTAAAATGGCAATTGAATGGAATAATTTACTGTTACCAAACCAGTTTC
The DNA here is from genome assembly GCF_002742605.1 of Olea europaea var. sylvestris. Lineage (NCBI taxonomy): Eukaryota > Viridiplantae > Streptophyta > Magnoliopsida > Lamiales > Oleaceae > Olea > Olea europaea. The sequence continues at coordinate 320,631 of NW_019268308.1, forward strand.
AATGGAATTTGTTTATTCCAAATCAACACAATACCTTTCTTTTTTTTCTCACGCTATCAACTATCATCCATATCATCTAATTTTATTATTAATAATTTTTTTAAATAATATTTTGTCAAACTGTAGCTTTTTTTTAATTGGTGGAGCAGAAACTATGTCTCTTTTTTAACCTGTAGCTTACATACTTTGAATTTGACACAGAGTACCATTTCTCCATTTTCTGATGCTATTGACTACCAATCATATCCTATAATTAAATATTAATAAAAAATTACTATTAAAAAAAACAAATTTCCACTCCACGGTGCATGGAGTGGAAATATGGTTTCATATTATGCAAGAGATCACGATAAAATGAGATCACTTACAAGGTATATGTTTACTCTTGGAGGCTGTGCTTTTAGCTGGAAAGCTGCTTTGTTAAATATAGTAACTTTTTCTACAACAGAGGTAGAATACATGGCCATTATAGAGACATGTAACGAGGCTATGTGGTGTTTACTTTGGAATTTTTCTGTAATAGGTAGAATGGAGTTTAATTTGGAGTTTCTTGTATTAGAATTTGGTTCAAGGTGGAGATTTGTTGTAATGTGATCCAAACTCTATTTGGTATTGGAGTCGTATTTGAAGAGGTCTTGTAGAGATCAAACTCATGGACCAGAAAAAATATTGCCGCATTTTTGCTAGCCTATCGCTAGCTGGACACTAAAGCAACACCATCAAATTTTCAATAGAAATTCTCCCTCCCTTACCACCCGCTTGCGGCTCGAGCGACAGTGTTTTCCGAGTATTCGCGTTTTGGACTCCTATTCATTTACAATTTGGTTTCTTATGTAAGTCCTGACTTGTATTGATGACATAATATTCATACAACATTTTGAGAACTTTAGATCTTATTGTAAAATATAATTGCTATTGATTATAGTAAATTTCTTATCTTTTACTCGTGGTTTTTCCTGCCTTGGGCTTCTACGTAAATCTTTGTGTATTTTGTTTAGTTTTTGATCATTTCATTATTGTCATAATCTTCCTATCAATTGCACGATATAAAAGAAATATATAACTCCCAAATAGTATTCATTTCGATATGCTAAAGCATTCCTAAAATATGACTAATCACAAATAATATCACAAGTAAACTAGATTGCAACAATTACAAGTTTACCATTCAATCACGCAGCATAAAAGCTACAATATACCTCAAGTCACATTTACATAAAGTAAATAAGTAAGAAAGTCACTCACTCTAAGACCTTACTGAAGTTTTCTTGCTGCAATAATATGATTTAAATGTTAATAGCTATCATAACAATATTTTAGTTTACAGAAAAGTAGGTAATCCTAATACTACTGAAGAAGAGGAAAAGTAGTTAAATAGACTTTTGAATATGGTGGAATGAAAATGAGAGCAATAGCTTAAATAGATTTGTTTCCTTAAATTAAAGGTTCTGTTTTGTAGAAGATATATAATTGTTGGAGTAGAAAGAGGTAATTTAAATAAAATGATACAAGACAACTTACCTTTCTTAAGTTGTCACTCGATAATGAATATTGCTCTCTTTGAAATCTATCATTGCTCTTCGTCAAGAATATATTTTGTAGAAGATATCATTGATCTTATAAATGAAATGGTGTATCACATATACCATAAAAAGAGATGACTAAATTAATAACACACTAGTGCACATATACACATACAAGAACACGGTTTGTGTTTACCAAAATTTTGATTTCGAATACTATGTTATATTCCACTTTTGTCTTTGTCTTGTGAATCTTTTTGTGCCCTAGGGAATTCAAGCCTTCTACATTGTGTCACATGTAAAAAAATGTTGGGTTATGCTAAAAAAATAGGGAGGACGCCTAACCGAAACCCCACAGAAAGGAGTGGAGCTCGCAAAAAAAAAAAAAAAAACATGGGACCTCTCTCCTATCTGTGGGGTTCAGTCAGGGAGGTTGTCCGCTAAGAATTTTTTAAGAACGTGTCTTGCACTTGTTGTGCAAGAAATGTCCCCTACCTTTCTTGGGGTCCAAAAATTGTTTGAAATTCATGTTATGGTAAATAAATTATTGATCATGCTGCAGCTTGTAATACTTTTGTATTAAAGTATAAGACATGTAGTATTTTTAGAAATCAAGTTGCATAATTTTAGCCAACACAAAATTTCCATGTAAAATCATTCTCATGACTAGTTCGAAAAATATTCGTTGTTTCAAAATCGTTTTTGTTGATCCCAAAAAATGTGTCAACGGATGTCGGGGCATACTCGTGTCTATGTGAGCAAGTTCTGGGACGTTTTGATCGGAGTTTCGGTTGGAGGGTCGACAACGGTTGTGAACATGGGAGATGCTCAGGACGCAAGATGTAACCATTCGAGCACGACGATAAGATCGAAGATGGGAATGAATGAACATGATCAATAACAATTATCCCCAAGTATTATCTTGACTCAAGTGATGAGTGCTCTACACTCATAATGTTTATGCCACCTAATTTGTTATTTTGTTACTTTTGAGAGTGTTTTACAGCTTTTTATTGTGTGTTTTGATGTTGTGACGTAGGTTGATGAAATTGAAAGAAATAAGCAAAAGTTGGCGAAATTGGAGAAAATTGCCAAATTGTAAGACATCCAAAATTCGAGGACTAAAGCGCAAATATTGAAAAGTTGTATTGAACCTCGCAATGAAGATCCGAGCATGCTAGGAGTCAATTGGATGAAAAAAGATGTCAAAGGGATCAAATTTAGTCAAAATATGATCACAAATCAATTTCTAACCAAAAAGTTGTACTCCGGAATTTCAGCCTCACATTGAGACTTATTCTTGACATAGAAAATGATCGAAGCGGAGAATAATATCTGAAGAAAATTTGTACCCCTTTGAGTTAGCTTTCTAACGAGCTTTGAATCACCTCAATTGGGCATCGGACGAGAAAGTTATGCTAAAAATACTGAAGGACACGCAGAAGGAATTTTCCACCCGAACCAGGCGCCATGGGCGCCGTGGCGCCAATGAATCTGAATTTTACAGTAAGGGCAGCGCCGTGGCGCCGCCTATGCGGGTAAACGTATTTTGATATTTTTGGATTTCTTTCTCGGCCCATTCCAACCCAAAATCGTCCAACACTTGAGGAGACTATAAATACTACTTAAAAGACCTAATTAAGGGGGAAAACGAGCAAGGAAAACTGGAAGCAGCCGACAAGAACACGTGATTGGAAAGAGGAGTTTAACCGGCCAATTGCAAAAATTTGGAGACAAAATCCACGACTAGTCAATACAATTAAAGAAGAGGAAGTTAAGTGAGAGAATTTGGCAACAATGGAAGAAGAAATCGAGCGGCAAAAACGAGTTTTTCTACTCCTTTTCTTCTCTATGTTCTTTCTTATTAATCTATTCATGTCAATTTTCTCAATTATGATCTAAACAATTATTCTAGGGATGATGTAGCCTACTTGAGACGTGTTTGGATTCCGTTATAATTATTTCAATTGATCTTTCCTTTTTAATTATTTATGTTGTTTGTACGCAATGCTTTCAATTAACTGGCCATTAATTGACTGATTTGATGTTATAAATTTTGGCGCTCGAGAGAGGCAACTTTAGGCGTGATCTAAGACAACATAACCTAGATTTCGTAGGTTTCGAGAAAAAGTGCGAATCTTTGAGGCTTGTTTTAATTAAGAACCACGTGCTTGATAATTTTTATATTTTTAATTCGGAATAGAGATATTGGAAGTAATATATAAAAATAGATTTTATTTGACACTCAAGAGAGGGAAATAGAATCACTTTAGTGTTCTTGCCTATAAATTTTGGAAAGATTGATAGAAATAGTTATATGGTTGAAAAATATTGTCGAATCTACGGTGAAATCATTTCCTAGGCATTCATAATTTGATAAGAAACTTCATAATTTGCCCTCGTTTACTTGCATCGTTCATCTTATTTAATTTTAATTTAGCATAAAAATATTGACTCAAAATTTGATCGTCTAAATAAAGGGAAAGTTAAAATAATTATAGTACTCAATTTATTCGAATATCAATCCTTGTGGGTTCGACATCCTAACTTCTTTACTATATTACAAAACTTGACACCGTACACTTGCGGTTTAAAAATCACGTTGCATAAATCGCGTGGCATCAAGCAAACTAATATCAAGAGAAAATAAAAATGATGATAAGCATATAGAGTTTGTATATATTTTTCAATCCTTTACAATGTTACAAAAGTTGTTATTTATAGCAATCAAGATGAAGTGTTCATCGTTGGATCAGATACACGTGGCTTCATCTAATTAGCCGAAGTCTCACATTACACTATCATACATTATTACATTGACAAATACATTGCTATGAGTCAGCGGCCCTACATTCCTAGGCTAACATGTCTGACACTTATTAATACAAATGTTATATCAATCATTCCTAAAGATATTCATCAAACATGCTCTAAAGAGAACAAGCACTTCAACTATAAGAGATAGAGCTTCGGATGTGAAGAGGTTTGGCTCTGAGGGAGAGCACCTTGGCAAAAGTACCTGATGGAGATAGTGCCTCAGCCACAAGGCAACTCTTGCCTCTTCTTTGTTTTGATTAGTTTAGTTGCCAAATGTTTGTACGTAATACCTCCACGTGGCTATCATTAGAAGTTTTGTATATGAAGAGTAACAGTTATAAATAATTTTACGCAATTAACATAAAATATGTAGTGTATTAAAATGAGATTTATTTTTGATATTCTTATACTGAAAATGTATCATCAATGTCAATAGAGAACAACTAAATTTACCATTATCTAGTGGCATAAAATAAAGTATAAAGCAACCCAGTTTTTAGCCTATGAGCTTCCATGCATGGCATTGTTGGTATGTCTTTTCTTGCGCCAAAACTAAAGCAACCTCCAACAACTTTTTGACCATAACATATGCTGCCTAAAGTGATGTTTTCCTGGGCATAGTTAGTGTTAAATTTCGTTCATTAGTGCTGCCCATGCATGTGAAATGTTTAGAAACCCCTTGACAGTGTTCAATTGCATGTAAATTGAACCCAAGCCAAGTACTTAAGTCCATAAGCTAAAAGACAAAGTTTTAAAGTTTATTAAATCGGATTTTTTAGGTAAAAATGCTGGTTCAATTTATTCCTTTCAAGAAAAGTGCACATGTAAACTTCAAGAAATTCTATGCCAAGTGCTATGAAAGAGAAAAATTAAAACAACCTTATTTTCTTTCCAAATCTGAAAATAATCCTTTTGAAAAACTATTTCTCATTAATAAATTTTACTTAACGTGCTTTTAGATTGATCTTGTTGAAAGCTTTACAATAATTTTTGAATCGTTAAAAATGGATACTCGTAACTCTTAAAGTTGCAGCAAAATGAGAATCATGTGTTTATGAACAAAATATTCAACATTTTGTGCAATAAATAAATACTACACATTTCACTAACATATATCTAATATAATTTTCACTTCTTAACTTGCATATAGTTCTAAATGTGACATCGTGCTTTCGTACTAATTTCGAGTATTGCCGACTGTGATAGGCATTACTACCCTAAGTTTAGGTATTGCCGTCTTACTAATGGTGAAATCTTCGTAACGAGTTAGCTTAGATTTTTGAACCGTTACACAAGTGTTGCTGATTTCATGAATTGTAATTAAAATTGAGTAATATAGGGAGATTCAAAGTCCTAGTGCTTTTCATTATCGAGTTCATAAATGCTTCTCAATACGTAAATGCTTTACAGTTAGATATATATTTAATTAGTCAGTATCAAAGTCTATCAAATTTTATTATTCGATTAGAGTTAATATAATTAGAATCAAATTAAGTACTTATTTCTCGTGTGAATGATACTTTACTCATACTTTATTACTTGAATACAATACTATAAACTTGCAAAATTTTAGGATCAAGGTTTCATCATTGTTGTCTTCGATTTTAGCATTTAGTTAGTTTTAGTTCATTATAACTTAAATTTGAATTTTATTGCTTTACTTTAAATTTTACTTCTTATTATTTATTGTAGTGTTTACTCTCTTTTCAATCTCTTGTATGCAAAGTTCAAGACATGATTATCTAGTTCCATTTGATCCAAAGATCGAACAAATATTTAAGTTGAGACAAAGAAAATAGATAGAAGTTTACCGAAAACAAGAAGAGGTAACAATGGTCGAGATTGCATAAAGTCTAATTCTATTATAATTATGAGAATGTTAGGCTCATGAGAAAGTTCAAGGCTTCACCATTTGTCGAAAATCAAATAATCATAGAATATCAAGCATTTAGGCACGCAAACTTTCATTTAAGGATGGATGTGATCAACATATTTCAGAATGTAATTCAATTTTTGGGCAAACCAAACAATAATCCAAACACCCATCTTTTGTGGTTTTTGATTATGTACAGTTCTATCGAGTATCCAAGCATTTCTAGTGATGCATCCTGATCAAGTTTATACTTATAAAATTTGTGGAAAGCTGCATAGAACAATTGGATTAATTCGTACCTAACAACATCACCATTTGGAATAGCCTAGCACATAAGTTCATGAATAAATTCTTCCCCTTAAGAAGATTGCAAGACTAAGAGACAAGATCACGGCATTTGCACAAAATGATTTTTAATAAAATGAGGCCTCAGAGATATAAAAGTGATTGCTTAGATAGCATCCACAATACGTGTAAAAATGACTCCAAGTCCAATATTTCTACGTTGGACTCAATCCAACTAGTAGATCCACTATTTACTCTGCTTTTGATGGATCAATAACCAAGAGCACAATGCATCAAGCACATGACATCTTGAAGGGTTTGGCAATCACTAGTTCCTTACGGCTTTCTGATAAATCAAGTAGAAAGAAAGTTGGAGGACTTCACGAGATTGACATATTAACAACAATTTTTGCTCTGATTACATAATTGACAAAAGTTATACCAAAGGCAACCAGGCAATTACCAAATAATATTGAAAATCAACTTAAAGGAACATTTCAAAGCAACTACCACTTCTTGTGGGTTTCACCTGCTTGAGATCCATATAAAAAGATCAGTTGATATTGATAAGGTAACTTCAATGGGCAAGGAACAATTGAAAACTTTTAAACAAAATCAAGATGATGAAAATATAATAGGGTTAGATGTTGTGAAGTAAGAAAATTTGGGCCGCCATTTTTTGGGATAATAGATTTTATAACAATGATTTTTTTAAATAATGTGTAGTTAAAATGTATGAAAATTTTTTGGACTTTTTGTAAAATTATTTTATTAAAAGAATATGTGATTGAAAATGAGTTTGAAGAAAAATGAGTTTTCGTAAATGGGGTTGAAACGGGGGGCTAAATAAAAATATGTATTTTTGCCTAAAAATGCAAATGTTAAACACGGTGTTTTAAAGTCACCTAGGTGAGATGCGTAGCGAAAATGCTAAGCCACCTTACTTAGTGGTCAACAATCGTTGACCGATAACGCGAGCCTAGATGGACATTATTATCTTTTTTTTTTTTTTTAAATTTATTTCAAAATTTTCTAAAATTCTTTTAAATTAAAACTTAAAGGTTAATTTTTTCATTTCATCCATCCTAAATTCAAAACATCCGCTTGAAGTCTTGAATAAAGGAAACTTCCAAAAATTTCTATTTACAGTTGAAACTTATTATTATTATTTTTATTATTGGAAATTTTGAAAAAAATGTATAAATTTTCAATAAATCTATTTTAGATATTTAATAGGTATTATTTTTAATTATTAAAGGGAAAATGGTAGTAGTGGTCCTTCACCTTTTCGTTTTTTTAGATTTTACTCTATCATTCGTTTTATGCCAGTGAAGGTCCATAATCTTTCATAAATATGCATCTGATATCCATCTGGACGGAAACCGTCCAAAATACCGTCAGTTGAATTAGAAATTCTTTAAACTATATGTTACCACGACGATTTTATGTTGATACTTTTTGAGACAGTGTTTTTGATAGTGTTTTGGACGATTTTATAGGATGTGGATTCTTTAGTTTTTACAGTTAATTGACGGTGTTTTGGACGGTTTAGTCTAGATGGATTTCATGTGTATATTTATGAAAGGTTAGGAACCTTTGCTGACATAAAATGAAGATTAGGGTAAAATCTGAAAAAAACGAAAATGTGAGGAACCGCTACTACAATTTTCCCATTATTAAATGATTTTTTGCTTGATTAAAACAAGTACTCCCTATCTGCTTGGCCAACAAAATCCATCATGTGTTAAACCCCAAATCCACGCGGGAAATCAAAATCAGTTTAAGTTTCCTCAAATAATCTCGAATCTATCTCTTCTCTTTTGCTGAGCTCAATCTGTGTAAAATGGCGATTAGGAACGAAGAATTGGAGAAGAAAATGGAAAATAACGAGAATAATTCGTTATTATCATCATTGCAAGTAGAAGATGATGAACATGAATCGAAAGAAAGTGTTCTGCAGAGATACTTCCTCCAAGAATGGAAGCTCGTCAAGTCGCTGCTGGACGACATCGTCTTGAATCGAGGCTCCTGCGATTTGTCATCCGTCCATAAGATCCGATCCATTGTACGTCTGTTTGCTTTTCCTTGTGCTTTGGCACTTGTACCTCGATATTTCTTTTTCCATGGATGAATTTTGTATGAATTTTTTGTTATTTATTAACAGCTATTAGTTCCATCAATTCGATTCAGTTGTTCCTTATGCTTTGGCACTTGTACCTCGAGGAACTTTTCCCATGAGTTAATTTGTGTTGAATTTTGATTGTTTAATGATAAGTATTCTTCTGTCAAGTTGTTATATCACAATTTGAGAACTGAAGCTACAGCACAATACTTTGCAGATTGTGCCTTTCAGTGGTAGGGGATTAAAATTTTTGTACTTCGGAAATTGGATAATGAACAGAACTAGTGTGTAATTATTATTGATGTGTTTGGGAATATTTTTAATTCTTTAATAAAATGGGGGAAGAGATTTATTCAGAAATATGCCATCTCAAGGCTTCTTTTGCGAGAAAAGATAATAAATTACGAATTATTATAGAAGATGATAGCTTGCTTATTCCTGGTTTCTTTGATGATATATGATATAAAGACGAGGAATTATGCTTCTACTGGTTCATCTTTTAGTGTATGCTTAACAATAATTACTGAACATACATTAGTTTTTCTCTATATTTTATTGATCTAATTTGTTGTAAATGCTGAAAATATAGTTGTGCTGCTGACTAATTTGCATTGGTGCACAATGCTGGCTTTTCTTGGTCTTTTTGCATATGTTTTCACTAAATTAGATTTTTTTCCTTTCAATTTTGACATGCTTTATGGTGTAAGGTGTGTATTCTTAAAGTTTTTATGTACAGATGGACAAGTATCAGGAACAAGGTGAGCTGTTAGAACCTTATCTCGAGAGCATAGTTTTACCACTAATGTCAATTGTCCGCTCGAGAGCTGCTGAACAAATTGTTGCCTCTGAGGAAACTCTTGAAATTATAAAGACTTTATGCATCATTATTTATTCCCTGGTAACAGTTTGTGGATACAAGTCTGTCATCAAGTTCTTTCCCCATCAGGTTTCAGATCTTGAACTTGCGGTGTCTCTTTTGGATAAATGCCATAAGACAAATGCTGCAACATCATTAAGGCAAGAAAGTACTGGAGAGATGGAAGCAAAATGCATCATGCTTCTGTGGCTGTCTATACTTGTATTGATACCTTTTGATTTATCATCTGTGGATACTAGTATGGCTGATGACGACTATGTTCATAGAGATGAGCCACCACCGCTAGTGATGAAAATTTTAGGATTCTGTAAAGACTATCTATCAAATGCAGGTCCAATGCGTACTATAGCTGGGTTGCTGCTCTCAAAGCTTTTGACACGCCCGGATATGTCAAAGGCATTTACCAGGTCTTATTTTCTCTTTTCACAATGTGATATGCCTATTTTGACAACAGATTTCTGCATGATGAATCTATTGACTTCATTTTTTTAAACATTTTATCCAAATGATGCTACATCAGAACTTATCTATATATGGATGTGCCAATAAGCTCGGTTCTAACCAGTTAACGACACGAGTCAAGGAAACACTTTCTAGAAATCCCCTACGCTCTCTTGGCATCACTATGATTCCATCTAGTTTATGATTAGGTGTCTCGATTTTTACTCCTCCTTTTAATGAACCTTGAACTTGCAGCATCCTATCTTCATGCTCGCAAGATCACATGTCCTGCAAAGAGTTCAATCTTTTCGAGGGATTATTTCAAAAATAAATGCAGAATGCTCAATGTCTTGGAAAAATGGTTTCAATATTGTTGCAGTCATTACTACAGTCAGATGTGAAGTAAATAGATAAGCTCGTATTCTATTATGTGCCTTACGCGCTTTTATCTTTAAATATAATATTAGATCCTTTTGAGTGAGCTTCGCAAATGATGCCCACATTACTAAATTAAACTATCCTGAGTCATGCTCAAATGTTAGAACTTAATTTACATGCTTCTTGTTGTTCTATATTATGTTTAAACTTGTTTCACTTAGTTCTGTTTATTTTTCTTTCAGCTTTATTGATTGGACGCATGAAATTTTCTCTTCTGTGGAGGACAATGTTATTGACCATTTTCGATTATTAGGTGCAGTTGAAGCACTTGCTGCCATTTTTAAGGTTCTCTTTTAATTTTCTTGATCATTTCCCTTTATAACATGATATGAACGACTGCTTTTGTCATTATGTACTAAACTGGTCAACTAGAGAATATCATAATGGGATATGATTGTTTGACATTTGTCAAATGAACCTTGACAAAGTTACTACCTATTAATTTCATATCCTTGAACCTAATATATGTTGGGGGTCGGTTTTATTTTGGGTTGGGGGGATATTATGAATGATTGACATGTCTCAAATTAGCTTTTACAAAAAGTTGCTATTTAATAATGTTAACCTTGAGCTTAATGCACGTGGAGGCTAGATTAAGGTTACCTTGAACCAGTAAAGAATGCAGAATTGAAATGGAAATTCAAACACTCCTTGCGTTGTAGAGCACTTGATTGAATGAAAATCACATCCCAGGAAGGCAGATGATCGTCTGGAGAGTAATCATTAGAGTGATGTCATCTTATTCTTGAGAATCATTATAAGATGTGGTCACAAAGTTGATACATTATGTTTCCACATAGCTTACCAAAAGTTGAGATGTAATCTTCCATACACTGTGCTTGATTTTTGAATACTGCCTGAATAGCCTACTTATCAATCTATTTGCTCAATCCAGTACAAAGATAGCCGGAAAGTTAGATAAACTAGGTCACTCTGGGTTGATCCCCAGCAGAAAGAATGCGTAAAGGCCCCCCCGCCCTCCCCAACCCTCTTTTTTCCTAGCCCTCCCCAACCCTCTTTTTTCTAGGAAACAAATCCAACATTGGGAATCTGTTGCAACTGATCTGAATTTCGAAATGGAATTTAAGAAACAGAAAATAGGATAGGAAGTTAAAATTACCCTGCCAATATTTGACATGTCTCAATGTGGATGTCCCGATAACAAACATATTGCATGCTTGCCAAAGCTTAAATTATAATTTATGCTTGTCTAACATACTTTTTATGCACATATTTCGTAGGGGCCATAGTTTACTATCCACATACTTTCCGCACATTCCTTAGGACCACAACTTATAAGCACTTAAAAGTATTACCAAACATGCTCATAATCAAATGAAAAATCAAAGGGAAAAAAAAAGAGGAGAAAATTGAGCAAGAGAATAAACATCAGCTGCTTTTTAAGTTAGATGTGTATATCTGGTAATGCAATTAATTAACAAAATATGCACCTGAGACAAGATGGAAACATGGAGATGACGAGATGCAATCAAGAATTGTGCATGTTGGGTGGGGTGCGAAGTTTTGACACAGCTGTGAAATTGGTTCACTGTCTTAGCACCCTTTATTGGCCGCAGTTGCCTCCCTTCATCTGTATAAAATGTGGTCCAGATCTTGGGGATAATGGTATGACTTGCTGATCAACCAGAGGGTGAGTAAATAAAGCATCTGCAACATAACAAGGAGAGAATTAACGACCTTCATTTCTTTGAAAAACTTATATCCAACAATGTTTATGAATTTTCCTTCTTGATCCCTATCAGCTGGTTCATGCTTCTTAGGTCATATTTCATCAACTACTTTATCTTTAGATGCTGCTTCTGAATATTGACTACTCTTTATTTGATTGCAGATTGGTAACAGGAAATCATTGCTCAATGTCGTTCCCATTGTTTGGAATGACACATCAGCATTGATAAAGTCCAAGTCTGCTGCTCGGAGTCCTTTACTTCGCAAGTATCTAGTAAAGCTTACCCAGAGGATTGGGCTTACTTGCCTACCCCATTGTTCTCCAACATGGTGTTATGCGGTTAGATAAGTTGGATTCTTGTAAATATATGTTGTCTATGACCTGATATGCATGCTTGCTGTTTAAGGGATCACTGAACAGTCTTTAAATTAGCCTTTTAATGTTCTTGAGATTTGTGCAACAACATAAATAGAAACTTCTATGAAGAAAACTAGTTGCAGAATATTTGCTGTGAATGCTCTTCAACACTTCTTCAAGTACATCCTCACTTTGCTCTCATGGAAAAGAAACACAGAAGAGTTATATAAATAGGGTTTTCTAAATGACGACTTCATTTTTTTAAACAAAGGTCTAATGATAGCTTGATCAACTTAAAAGGTCTAAATAAGTGTGAGAGTACTGTTACTGATGTAATCGATAAATTCACTATGTAAAGAAAACAACAGAACTAGAGGAGAAGAAGTGGGGGAAACAAAAGAGAGGAACATGAGAAGTGGGGGAAACAAAAGAGAGGAACATGTAGACAAGCTAGTCACATCTAGCATTCCCTGAGGACTGAGCCTGAACTTTGAAATAATTAACAACAGAAGAAATAACTAGAAAAAGTGTCAAGTGAAACATGGAGAACCACTGAACTTGTAAGTGGTACTCTGATATTGATTTTTATCCTTTACTCTCAGCATAAGAAAACAGAGTTCGAATATTTTCTGTGTTGTGAGCTTCGTACCTTTTGCCCAAATTGGGAAACAACATTCACTCCTACTCAAAGACAAGAAGTCACAGGTTTTGCTATGGATTATTCTTCCAACAGACAAAAAATGAATATGTCAATAGAATTTTTACTGAGGCCTGAGGGAACTTATTTATTTTCTTCTCCAGTTCAATAGCTTCCCTGTAACTACTTTTTCCCTTCCTATTTATTTTATAGAAATTATTCGGAAAACTATAGTAATATTGTTGGAGGAACTTGTGAAAAATCTCACTTTTGTGAATGCATGTAGAACTCTGTCCTACATCATCTCCCCAATCCTAGTGTATGTGAAAGTGAGTTTATGCATAATTACATTGGGTTCCTTTTACAGGAACTCTTTCAATTGTAGAGTTGTGTTAGAGTTTAAAAATTTCTATTTCTTGAATTTGTGCATTTCATCCATGTAGGGTAGAAACAGCATTCTTGGAGAGAATATCTCCTCAAACGTGAAAGGAGATAGTAATCAGTTAAATCATGCTGTAAACATGGACTCTTCTAGTTTCTATCAAGGTGAAAGCTTCCTTGAAGATGAAGATATGGATGTTCCAGAAATCGTAGAAGAGATTATTGAACTTCTATTGTCAGGATTGAGAGATACGGTATGTTTAGATGTTGAGGTTCTTTTATATGCTAAGTAGTTTAAAGCTTTTCTTTTGATAATCATATATGTGATGCAACAGTCATCTCTTTACTTTCTACCCTTTCCCAAGAATTGGAAATAAGCATTTATTTGGGATATATTCTTGACTTAGCTTTCTCATACCATGGACATTCATAATGAACTTTATTTAGCCCTTGTTTGATTGGATTCTTTGAAATTGTTTTATTTATTTTTTATTATTATTCTTGGGTGAACGGGAGTGGTTAACAAGTAGGAAAATGTTATTTGGAATCGTGAAAAATAAATTTATTTTAGAGAATGCGCAATTGAAAATGAGTGTGGGATAAAAGTTATTCTCAAAAAATCAAAATCAAACTAGGGCTTATTGAAAGACAACTTCAAAAGTGCGGATTTTCAATTTGATGTTTGGTAATGTAGGACACTGTTGTGCGTTGGTCTGCTGCAAAAGGTATTGGCCGCGTCACTTCACGTTTGACTTATTCTCTTTCGGATGAAGTCCTGTCTTCTGTACTGGAGCGTTTTTCTCCATATGAGGTATGTTGGTGAATTTTTATTTTCTTTTTCTTATGCCACTCTTTTGTTATTCACGGTTAGACTTTCTTTCTCTGTTTTTGCCCTTCTCTTTTCGAGTTCCTAACATTCACAAACTTGGACGTCCGATAACTGTCAATATCAAAATTTTGTGGATTCCTGTTACTACATGGACAATGCTAATCTTACTTAAGCACAAGACATTTTGTGATTATCATTTTATTTTACCTTCATCGTAACTTATTACTCCATCCACCCTGATACAGATACTTCTTGATTCTGTTCATTTCAACTTTATTGAAAAGAAATTTTGGATTTCTGAAAACAAGTAAAATTTTTCTAATAAATTAATGTTAATACTTTTGGATACCACCCACCACATCTCGGAAATTAAATCCTCCTATCATTGGAGAAGCAACAAATCCATGAGAACTTGATCCTTCACTGTGAAGGCTAGTTAAATCAGATGATATTAAAATGAACTCAAGACACTGCAGTTCCATCTGATATTGTGGATTCAACTGTGCATCACTGTAATTTGGGCAACCCATGGCCATTTGAATGTTAGTTAATAGGTGTTCTTCAGATATGATAAGGAAATTGATTCACAACAAAATGAATTTTTAATGGAATGGTGAATTTAATTCGTTGCCAACCCCTTTGTTGAGCTAGAGTGGAGACAACTAAATTGTTTAATGTGAAGGTCAGAAGATAAATACTCTGAAAGGAAGGATATTACACCAATTTCATATTTTCTGTTCTCTTTTCATCTTCTTTTTCTTTAGGCAGGTTACAAATTGTATTGTTTTATTTTTGTAATACATAGAAAATTGGTCAGTCAATATGGTGGTTCATTGCAGGTATATTTTGACAATTGGTAATCTGGAGACTTATTATGTTTTAGTCCCACTAGTCAAAGTTGAACATGCATTGCACATTATTCTAAAATACTTTATAAGTGATGTAAAAGTAATATTTGGTATTAATTTATTGGCGGATTTGATGAATCTCCAACGAATTAAAGAAAATAAAATTTAGTATAGAAATTTAAGAGAAGAAAATTGTACTCTTGAAACTTACTTTCTATGATTCGAATTTTTTGTAATGATAAAATACTATAAATGAGTAATCTTTTTATATTACATTTGATACATTAAAATTAATTGTTAATACATAAATTTAAACACCAATTAAAGTTTCTAGATACAAGAATATGAATAAATTCATTTATAATAACTCTGGACTCATATAATTTAAGATTCATTAAGTGAAAATTCATTGAATCTACTTATATTCATAAATTTAAATTTCTAACTGGTACATTCTTAGGAAGTCAAATAAAGTTGGATTGTTGGCAAGTAAATTTGTAAATTTCATACTATTAGAATATTTTCCCATTAAATAATTAATTACTTAATTGTTATGAAAAACTCTACAGATAGGATAAAAACACAATGCACCAAATGTTAACTAACCAAAAATTTCATTTTCTTACCCCTGTTAAAATAATGATAATAAGACTTATTCTATTTTCTCTTTCCCAGCGAGCAGATCTATACAGTGGAATTTGTAATTCATTAATGTTGGCATGCATGAAATTGTCAATCCTTTATCAATATTCAAAACTCCAAATTTGGCATGTTGTATGCCCAAGGGAGGCATATGAAAGTGTGATGTGACAAGGACATCATTGCTTTGACCATAAGTTTTCATGAATTCTGGGAAAGTCACAATAAAGTACATAAAAATAATCTTTGACATGAACTAGGCAGTAAAGACATATCCAATTACTTTTAAGCAGTGAAATCAGTAGAAGAAATAACATTCAATTCAAACTTTATTTAAAATACGGTCTACATATATTCATATGCAAACAAACACATACGAGAATCTAATTATAAAAAAATGTCCGTTGCAATAAACATAAAAATAAAATTACACGCTAAATTTCTAGATTTTTGTCCAGCGAACGAGGCACAACCACACCATAGAACACCGCGCTCCGACATGACCCGTTCTAACCTATGAGGGGTACAGAAAAGGGTGATTACATTGGGAATACTCAGTAGGATATAAAAATTAATGGTGCGATCCCGTATAAGAATTTTAAAACATGTATCAGAAAATCATACCGTCTCATATCTTTGAATCCGGTAAGAGCTCATATCATATCATATTGTTGTATTGGAATGACCATATCATTTATATCATATTATAACTTTAACTTTCATGAGTATAAAATTCATCAACATGAAAAAATATTTAAACGGGGTAGAAAAACATTGCACCTCAATATTCTACCTTATGAACTTGCTTTGATTTTTAGAAGACAAAATAAGAATCATGTCCACTTATTATTTTTCTTTTTCTACTTCTGCTGTGATTATCGTGTAAGTATATATATATATATTTTGTCCTCTCTATCATATTATGTATCTATATATGGGAAAATATAACCTAACTCCCAATAGATGACATGTAGTGGGCAACATGTAAGATATGGTAGTTAAATGGGATAAAAGTTGAGGAAACCGTATTTGAAACAAAATATTAGACCAAGTCTTGTCAATCAACCATGTCACCCAACAATTACTTCTTCCTTATCTAATCAACATGTGGCTACCCATTCCTATCATATTCCAACAATCTAGGCAAATAAATCATTTTAAAATAAAACTACATATCTATCATTTAGCATACACGTGCACTAACCCCTAACAATTTAAAAATCAAAATGAAACATTCCATACGCATGACACGTGGCACGGTGCATTTTCATCCAAGGTTTCAATTAAATTGCAAAACTAGTTTTCATCAACTTCTTCAAACTGAAATATCTTGAAGCTAATTTATCCGAATTGATTTTTTCTAGAGCCTAATATACATAATTAATTACAAGCTATCCAACGAGTACAATATTGATATATTTATTTTTACTCTATCAATATTTGAATATTTGACCTAATTAAAATTGAATTTATTGTATTTATCATTTTAGTCCCCTAACTTTTCAAATTTAAAAAATATAGTATAAAAGTACATAAATTCTAGTATATGCAAATTTTCGGGACTTTACACAAATTTCATAAATGACAATAATAATGTAGCATTTATTACACATCGAAAAACGAAAAGTAAGGTATTATTGAAATAATTGAATTGTAGGAGGATTAAAATCGTCTAAAAAATGATTTTCCCTTGATGTGATACTTTAATATACTATAGATGATGTGTAGAGGATGACTGAAAGAGATTTTCCTGCATTCAAGATTGAGCACTGATTAACGAAGAAGAAGATTGAAGCTATCAAATTTATTGCTTAAATCTTGTTAACCTTTATTACATAATGTTGGGTTTTAACCTTTTAATCATTATGCTACTCTGTTGAGACAAATTTCTATTTAATTTAAGTTGATCAAGAAGATAAAAAATATTCACATAATTATAAGATTTTTGCATTTATTCACTTAATCTGGCCCAACTTGTGCTCGATCCACATTGTTGGGTAGGAGGATGATGCTCCTACCTAGTTCAGAGCTAAATTTTTTTGAAGTACCTTGAGAATTAAAGCCAAGATTTCTTGCTTATTCTAATTCAAACATAATGTATTCTCATGTTGTAGGGAGATGGTTCTTGGCATGGTGGATGCTTGGCATTGGCAGAACTGGCACGTAGAGGATTGCTTTTACCAATCAGTTTCCCTAAAGTTGTTCCTGTCATTATAAAGGTTATGTGTTATCATTTCTTTGTGGTTAAGGATTCCAAAAATTCATTTAGCTTGTGTTCCTTTTGTCTATTGATCAACGTGCATATTTACAGTTACATTTTTGCATTGCCCAATAATAGTGGTCTCTAATATCTTTCCTTTTTAAACTCCAACAATGATGATTCTTTCTCATCACTAATATAGTTTGGACTGTGTTAACAAATCCTCAAGAATATGTTTGACATCTTTACTAACATAGAACTTTTTGGATTTTGGATGATAATACTTGTACCCTTTTTGTGTAGGAGAACACCTAAGAAAGACACATTTAAGAGCTCTAGGATCTAATTTAACATAAGAGACGCAACCAAATATTCTAGGTGGTAATTGATTAGATTTATTGAACTATAGATATAATTGTGTAAGAACGAAAACTGGAGTTTTATTTCCCAACACTCTTGAAGGTAATCTGTTTATAAGATGAGCAGCAGTTAACATTGCTTCCCCCCAGTAGTGTTTAGGCACTTGTTTTTCAAATAGTAGGTTCGTGCTGTTTTGAGAAGGTGACGGTTTTTTCGCTCCGCAATCCCGTTTTGTTGAGGTGTATTTGTACAAGATGACAGGTGTATTATCCCTTCTTTCTGGAAAAAGGGTGTCAAAAACTGATTAAAGTATTCTTTCCCATTGTCTAACCTGACAATTTTGACGTGGGCATCAAATTGGTTTTGAATGAGTTTCAGGAATTTGGGAAAAATTGTACTAACGTTTGATTTATTTTTCATGAGAAATAACCAAGTAACACGAGTACAGTCATCAATAAAAGAGATAAACCAACAAGCTCCAGTAACATTTGGAATTTTAGAGAGTCACCAGACATCAGTATGAATCAATGAAAATGGATATATAGATTTATTAGAACTCAAAAGGAAATGAGATGATGTTTGGTGATCTGACATACTTCACAATGAAGAGATTTTTCATCCACACCTTTGAATAAAGTAGGAAACATAGTTTTTAAAACTAAAAATGATGGATGTCTTAAACGATAATGTTGAAGCAAAATTTGAAGTTTATTTGGTGGGAGCTTCTCAGATAAATGAGATAGAGGTAATCGATCCTCATCTCCACCACAACCAGTGTCCAACAAATAAAGTCCTTCCCTCTCCTTAGCAAGCCCAATCGTCTTCCCCGTAACCATTTCCTGAAAGACACAATGATCAGAGAAAAATATAACTTTGCAGTTTAGATCTTTTGTGAGTTTATGAATAGACAACAAATTAATAGAAAGTTTAGGCAGTTGAACTACAGATTTAAGTGAGAGAGGAGGTGATAGGAATGGTTCCTTTTCCTGCAATGGATGCCAATGTACCATCTGCAACTTTTATTTTTGATTTTCAGGACATGGGGTGTATGTAGTGAAATTTGCTTCCCTATGCACTTCAGCAAATATTTCATCAATTGCTGGAGGTGGTTTTAGGCCCAGTAGCCTGCCTCTCACTTCATCCTATTATGGAATTAACCCTGCCAAAAAGTCATAAATACTCTCCTCCACTTGCTTCTTGTATTTTATAGCATCCTTAGGCGTGTCCCAATTTATTTGAACGAACATGTCGATTTCTCGCCATAATCGTTGCAAAGAATTGTAATATTGTGTGACGTCAAGATCTCCTTGACGTAGGTTTCTTGCCTTATTTTGGAGTTCAAACAACTAGGCAGAGTCCTCTAAATCCGAGAAGGCGACTGTTAAAGCATCCTAAAGTTCCTTTGCTGTAGAGTAATAGAGATAGGATTAACAATCCAGGCCATTACCATGGTGTTCTGAGCATCCCAGGTTGCATAGGTTGGGTCACCTTCATCTGGTTTAATTGTAGTTCCGGTCACATATCCAAGACGCTCACGACCACGAATAACCATAAGGGCAGATCGAGACCACTGAAGGAAGTTCTTGCCATTCAACCGAGTAGTAGTGATTTGAAGAGAGGTGTTTTCGGACTGATTAATGGGAAGTTGATTAGGTGTAATAGGTGCACTTGTAGAGATGGTTTAGAAGGTCCCTGAATCTTCATCTCTGCGTGCACCAGTCATGGCCATATTGTCCATTCCGCCGGCTCAAATAATCCCAAGTTCTGATACCATAAAAACGTGGAAACCAGTAGAATGGAAAAGACCACAACAGGTATAAAGAAAGCAATTATATTCAAGCAACAGTCGTGTACAACCCTTATATAGGACTAGAGTACCTACCATATATGCCAAGTCTTCATACAAGGAAATAACATACTAGTTAACTATAGTTAAATCATTACATTTAACAAATAAACCACCCAATCTTCTCCAATATTCTGGAATATTCAACATTATGCTTGATATAAATTATACTAGATGCAGTTCCCAGGCCATGCCTAAGGATTTTAGGTAGAAAAATAAAAAAATAGACAAAAAAGAAAAAAAGAAAAAGACAAAGACACCCTTATTATCATGTAGTTTTAATTTTTAAAACAAACAGAAGAAAGAAAAGGGAAAAATTGGAAAAGAGAAATTAAGAAGAAACGAAAAAAAATAACATCGAGCTGGTATTGTTGCGTCAATGGGTCTCCAGTAAAGTACCAGTATTGTTCATTGAATGGTAGATAAACCCATCATTGGACTTCATTTGCAACATTTCCTTTTCTTTTCTCTTTATGTGGGAAAGTTTTCATAGCAATGTGTGTCTTCAAGATTTTTGTCACATTCCGTGCAGTCTGATTGTTTCTCTATGAGTTGATTCATTTGACTTGCATACTCGGTTCCACTTTGGCTAATAGATACGTTTTCCTTGTCTTTATTAATCTATTGCTATAGAGGTTTGATAAGAAATTCTTTGGACAGGCATTACATTATGATGTTAGAAGAGGACCACATAGTGTTGGATCTCATGTACGTGATGCGGCTGCTTATGTTTGTTGGGCATTTGGTCGTTCATATTATAACAGAGACATGAAGAGTGTGATGGAACAGCTAGCTCCACACCTTTTAGTTGTGGCCTGCTACGACCGTGAGGTGCTTGTATAAGTTTTCCCTTTTCAGGAACAAATAGTTCCTGTTGTGTATGTTTTCTTTTTTATCTATTATGATGCTGAAGTTTTAACCATGATGCTTAGGTTAATTGCAGAAGAGCAGCCGCAGCTGCTTTCCAGGAAAATGTTGGGAGACAAGGAAATTTTCCCCATGGCATTGATATAGTAAATATGGCAGATTATTTTGCACTGTCCTCTCGTGTAAATTCATATCTTCATGCTGCTGTTGGTATCGCTCAATATGATGGCTACCTTTATCCATTTGTGGATGAACTGATGCACAGCAAGATTTCTCATTGGGTATAGTCAATCTGGCCTCCATTTAAGCTTTTATTTTATTATTCACCCTGAGTTGTCATGTTAGATCTTTGAATTTTCAATTGAACTATGTTTTATGGACTGGAGTATTCAGAAGAGTGGTACTAATGCCATCATTTAGGTAAAATTTTCAGCATATTTTATTCAACATTTAGAAGTAAAAATCATGAAGCTTTGTTCTTACTTTCTAGATTATTATTGTTATTGTTATTATTATTATTTTTTTCACATACCTCTAATATTATTGCACGCTATTACCTTCATTTATATATGGTTGGTCAAAAGTTAAATTTGGATATTATATAAAAGTTATTTGTTATGACTGGATGAAATTTATGGTGGTTTTGTGGCACTACAATGGAATGACATTTCAATCTTCAATGTTAAATATAAATAAATTAATTCTTTACATCCATAATAATTTAAGCTTTTAGATGATGCGATTTAACATCAAAGCAAACAAAGGTCGTTGATTCAAGTTTCCATGTCACCTTGATGTAGAAGACAATCGAACAAAAATGAAACTCGTAGAAGAAGGGGACGGGCAGAAAGGAGAGGAGAAAAGAGGAGAGAAGATGAAAGACGAAACATTATAGAGAGAAGCAGCTTTTTGGAGAGAAATATATTATTATTCAATAATCAAGTCAAACTATTATAATGCATAAGCCCTTTTATTTAGTGTTTTAACTAATCCAATTTAAGAAGGAAATAATTAATAAAATACTAGAAAATCTATAAAATAAAACCTTAGGCTATCAGTCTTCAAAACGTCCCCCACGTCGGGGATTAATATTTTTCATGTCAGAGGTTAACACGTGCAAACTTTCATTTAAATGATTGGCGATGAGAATTGGTCTTAGGTCACATTTACATGATTTAAATAATGTCTTGAACAGTAGTTGCCCTTGTAATCTTACTAATGAGTAATGACTGCCGTTATTACAATTTGTTTATAAATAGGCATGTACTCTTCTATCTTCCTGTTATTGGTTGCTTTTGGTAATGATTTCATAGTTTATGTTGATGCATAAAGGACAAAAGTTTGAGAGAACTTGCTGCGAATGCCCTCTCATCGCTTGTGAAATTCGAGCCTGAATATTTTGCCAATGTGGTTTTGGGGAAATTAATTCCTTGCACTCTGTCGTCCGATTTGTGCATGCGGCATGGTGCAACCTTAGCCACTGGTGAGGTTGTTTTGGCTCTGCACAAGGACAACTATGTTCTATCAACAGGTTGGTAACCAATACTCTTTTCGATTTATAATGGGCTAATACGAATTACAGCTGATACTTTTTGTTTTTCAATTCTAAGAGATCATAAGAATTGCAGTATGTGCTATTTAAAATGGTTTCCAAGTCTTTTTTTATGAGAAAAGAGCTGCTTCAACTTCCCACTTGAAACGAAGTGTTGGACATTTATGAAATTTTAAGATATGTAGGCATCTGCTTTCATAACTTGGCCTTCTGACAATTTACAATACACAGCAATCTTATTATCCACAAGTATATATTTATGTTGAGATCAATAAATAAAAATAATTACTGTTTCTAACGAAACTATAGATAAATGTTTGATAGCGTGAGATCAATGCAACTACCAGTTACTAATTATGAAGGAATAAAGAAATATCTTTCATGTTTTATAATCTAATAATACTGTTGGGTCATTTTGTAATTCAACTAAGCCTCACCTAAGGCAGCTAAAAATGTGATTATCATGATCCTTGATGAGAAAAAATGGTCATAATTAGTGGATTGCAATTTTTTAATTGGTGATTTTCTTTTATAAACAATGTTATTGCCTCATTAATGTTAGTGATAATGATAGAACCTACCTGAGCAATCTGCACTTGTATGCTCAATCAATGACAAGGAAAAAAAGGAAAGTAAAATTAGACTCAGAATTTTAGGAAAGAGAATGAGTATTGAGAAAATATAATATGTATGTCATAGACTCAACTGTTACAGGACTCATTAACAAGAATTGATAACAAATTTGGCAGGTTTTGAGAGCTGCCCTTTTCCTCAGTGATTCACAGATTTTCTCCCACCTCGTGAATGCCTTTTCTCATTCCGTCTCTGCCTTTTGTTTCTCTTCTAACCAACCAACTACCTTCCCTAAAACAACTGAATTAGTTATAATAACAAATCCTAGTCAGCTGCCCTCTTGTGATGCCTCTCATACGTAAAACGTACGGTACATGAGTATTTCCTGTATGGGCTTTAAAGTCTTATATAGGACCAGGTTAGGGTTAGTATAAATAATATGTTGTAACCCTATTTTTCACTACTGAATAAAGATATCTCCGCTTCACTCTTGTGGATGTAGGCACACCGTCGAACCACGTAAATTCTTGTGTTGATTTTCTTTTTCATCTCTTTAATATTGCGCACGAAATCCAACAACTTGTATCAGAGCAAGATTCAGATGACAAGTTCTTCGATTGCAAAATTCGATGTGATGAAGTTGGACGGATCTGGGAATTTCGGATTATGACAGCGAATGGTGAAGGATTTGTTGGCGCAGCAAAGGATGGTGAAGGCACTATCTGGGAAGAAACTAGAGGGTACGTCAGATGCCGATTGGGAAGAGCTCGAGGCGCGAGTAGTTGGTGCAATTCAACTTTGTTTGACGGATGAAATCATGTATCACGTCATGGACGTTGAGTCTCCGGCGGAGGTTTGGGAGAAATTGGAGAGTTGTTATATGTCGAAGTCTCTCAGGAACAAGTTGCATCTGAAGCAGCGGCTGTACGGGCTGAAGATGTTGGAGGGTACGGATTTGATTCAACACACCAATGTGTTCAATCAAATCATCAGCGATCTATTGCGACTTGAAATCAAGTTTGATGATGAAGACAAGACAATGATTTTGTTGTGCTCACTTCCTCCTTTGTACGACCATCTGGTGACCACGTTGACGTGGGGTAAGGAGACTCTCGAATTGGAGGAAGTCACATCAGCCCTGTTAGCCTACACCCAGCCGAAATTGCGTACCGGTGAAACTTTACAGGGTGAAGGGTTGATCGTAAAGGGCTACCACGATCGTGGGAGAAGGAAGGACAGGGGTGGTTCTTATAGAGGGAATACAAGATCAAAATCTAGGAATCATAATTAGAAAAAAGTCAAGTGCTACAAATACCATCAGATGGCCACTTTAAGAAAGACTGTCCCAATAAGAAGCATGGTGATGAAAAGAAAGGTGATGGTTCCTCAAACTCAGCTAGTGTTGCAGAAGGAGACTCGGATTCTGGAGATGGAGACATGCTATCAGTCTCTGCAGGTAATTCTGAAAAATTAAGAGGATGTTTGGTACCCATATTCTTGTAAAAATGCATTTTAGAATAGTAAATTGATGGGAAATGTGTGGTTGAAAAATAAAGAAAAGTTTTTGATTTACGTGTAATATTAATTTAATAAAGAATGTGTGGTTAAAAAGAAGAGAGTGAAAAATGCATTTTAAAAAAATGGGCACCAAACGGGGCCTAAATGACTGTTGGGTACTTGATTTAGCCTGTTCATATCACATGTGTCCTCACTGGGATTGGTTTCGATCATATTGTTTTGGTAATTTTGGATCTGTTCTGATGGTTACATCATGTAAGCTCATTGGAATGAGGTCCATAAAATTTAAAATGTTCGATGGTGTGATAAGGACCTTGGAAAATGTTAGGCATGTACCTGAGTTGAAAAAGAATCTAATTTCTTTGGGCACTTTAGACACAAATGGTTACTCTTATAAGTCAGAGTTTGGGGCTCTAACAGTGAAGAAATGTGCTTTGATTGTGATGAAGGGTCAGAAATTAGCAGGGAATAACTACAAACTACACGGGGATACAGTTGTAGGTGGAGTTGCTACAGCAGAATCTGAGTCAGATGACACTTTTCTATGGCATATGCGACTGGGGCATATAGGAGAACGTGACATGGTTGAGTTTCACAAGAGGAATTTGTTGAAGGGGGTAAAATCATGCAAGCTGGATTTCTGCAAGTTCAATGTACTTGGAAAACAGTCCAGAGTACAGTTTAAGATGGGAAAGCATAAGACAGGGCATTCTTGATTACGTGCACTTAGATGTTTGGGGACCAGTGATGGAGTTGTCCAAAGGTGGATCTCAATATTTCATTACTTTCATTGATGACTTTTTTAGAAAAGTTTGGGTATATTTCATGAAGCACAAGTCTGAAGTCTTTGCCAAGTTCAAATTATGGAAAGCAGAAGTAGAGAACCTGACGGGCAAAAAAATTAAGTATCTGAGGACAGACAACGGTACAGAGAATACAGATTCACAGTTTCTGAAATTTTGTGAGGAGCATGGTATTTAGCGGCACTATACAGTTCGTAAGACACCGCAGCATAATGGTGTAGCGGAAAGGATGAACAGAACAATTGCAGAACAGGCAAGATGTTTGAGGCTAAATGCAGGGCTTTCGAAGAGTTTTTGGGCGGAAGCAGTGAACATGACATATTATGTCATAAATAGATCACCACGAGCAGCACTAGATGGAAAAGTTGCAGAGGAAGTTTGGACAGGTAATAAAGTTGATTATTCTGAATTGAGAGTATTTAGTTGTCCGGCTTATGTGCATGTATCTAGTGATCAGCCATCCAAACTTGATCCGAAATCAAGAAAATGCATTTTTTTGGGGTATGTAAAAGGTATAAAGGGATACAAGTTTTGGGATCCAGAGGTAAGGAAAATGGTGATAAGTAGGGATGCAGTATTTGATGAAGCATTCATGCTCAAAACTTCTCTAGATAAAGAGAAGTTCAATTCAAACGAGAGCCAAGTGGTGCAAGTAGAGCTAGACAATGTTAACACAGAAATTAATGATCAGGGAGCAGATAGTACTGGGTCAGAGGTGGAGCAGTATCATAGTCTTGCTTTAGATAGACCACGTTGCGCTATCAAGCCACTAGCAAAGTTGGATTCGAGGATTCGATTTTTTATGCACTCATTACTAACAATAACGATCCTATAACTCTTCAGGATGCGATTGGTAGTCAGGAGAAAGTTAAATGGATAGAAGCTATGATGGAGGAAATTGAGTCACTGTATAAAAATGATATTTGGGATTTGGTGGAGCTTCCAAAGGGGAAGAAACAGATAAGGTGTAAGTGGGTATGCAGAAAGAAAGAAGCAATGTCAGAAAAGGAAGGAGAAAGATACAAAACTCGATTAGTAGCAAAGGGATACTTACAGAGGAAGGGAGTAGATTATGATGAAATTTTCTCCCTGGTTGTCAGACACTCCTCTATCAGGATTATTTTGGCAATGGTGGCTAATTTTGATTTGGAGTTAGAGCAGCTGGATGTGAAGACTGCTTTCCTTTATGGTGATTTGGAGGAACAGATTTTTATGGAGCAGCCAGAAAGGTTTTTGGAACAAGAAACAGAGAATCTTGTGTGTAAATTGAAGAAGTCTTTATACGGGCTTAAGCAGTCTCCACGGCAATGGTACAAGAAGTTCGACTCTCATATGATTCAAATTGGTTACAGTCGTTCTGAGTATGATTGTTGCGTTTACTATAGAGTTCTTGAGGATAACTCATATATTTTCTTGAT
The DNA here is from genome assembly GCF_002742605.1 of Olea europaea var. sylvestris. NCBI lineage: Eukaryota > Viridiplantae > Streptophyta > Magnoliopsida > Lamiales > Oleaceae > Olea > Olea europaea. Next base: position 347,525 of record NW_019268308.1, read on the forward strand.
GTTGTATGTGGACGACATGCTAATTGCTGCTAAGAACATGAATGAGGTAGACAAATTGAAATCTTTGTTGAGCAGTAAGTGTGATATGAAAGACTTGGGACCAGCTAAGAAATTTCTTGGCATAGAGATCAACAGAGATAGGAAAGCTAGAAAATTATGGGTGTCTCAGAAAAATTATTTGAATTAAGTGTTAGAGAGGTTTAGCATGTCAGATGCAAAACTAGTTGCTACACCACTGGCAAATCACTTCAGATTGTCTAATAATCAGTGCCCAAAGAATGAAGAAGAAGTTGCAGAGATGTCAAAGGTACCTTATGCCAGCGTAGTTGGATGTTTGATGTATACAATAGTGTGCATGTAGAGCACCACTCCTTTACAAATCCCTTTTCCTTTAACGGCCATTCTCGAACCAACATGCACTCCATACCCATTAGTTTCAGTGACCGTTATTTTTAATTTTCGAAAAAACTCTATAGATATGAAATTATGGGTTGCCCCAAAGTCAATCAATACCACTACCTTCTGTCCATTAACTGTGCCCCTCACCTTCATCGTTTTGGGAGATGTTAAACGGATTACTGAATTCATGGATAGCTCAACCCCCTCCAGCTCTGTTCTCTCTATTTTCTCCTCCACGTAGTCCTCCCTGTCGCCCTCCTTAATGTCGTCATCAACTAGTAACACATGCAACTCTGTGTTGCGACACCTATGCCCAATAGTATACTTCTCATCACATCAAAAACACAATCCCTTATCCTTTTTTGCTTGTATTTCTGCCTGGGTTAGCTTCTTAAATCCCGGATTGTATTTGTAGAGGGTGTTCCTGCCTTTTCCATCGGAATATTCCCTCGAGGAGGATTCCACTAAATTGTTTGATTCTCCACTCGAGCAGGAGGAGTATAGTTGAGCCTTTACAGCGGGGGTGCACCTTTTCCTGAGCTTTACCGATTCGCACATTTCTGTCCTCGATCTTCTGTGCCATATCCATGAGTTGGGACAGCCCTTTTAGATTAGCCATCAATACCTCTGCTTGCAGCTCTTCCTCCAACCCATTGATAAAAATCCCTTCTAATGTCTCCTCATTCTCTTTCTTAAGCGGTGCTGCCATGATCTCAAACTTTTCCCGAAATTCTGCTACCATCCCTATTTGTCGGATTGCCAAAAATCGCTGATGCAGAGTGCCATATTGAGTGTCCCTGAACCTTTCCAGTTGACGTCGTTTCAGATCCTCCCAACTGTGCAGAGGCCGTCTCCCATCCTCCCATTGAAACCACAAGAGAGCAGTGCCCTCCATGCACACACCAGTAGCTAGAGCCCGCTCAACATCATTCAGTTTATTCATGCTGAAGTATCTTTCGGCCCTGAAAATCCACTAATCTCGATCGATCCCATCGAACAAGGGCAGCTCCAGTTTATGGTAGTGGCCTTCCTTGATTTCAAGGCTTTGCTTCTCCACTCCCGACTTCTCCGACTCGGTTTGCTCACGGTTTGCTCATCAACAGTGGTCGATTTCATCCCACTCCCTTCTCCTACTATAGGCGGTGGATCCAATGACAAATTTCTTATCGTCTTCGCTATTGTCTGCAACCCATCATTCAGCTCCCTTCGACCCATCGCCAAACTCATTTCTAATTTCTTATTCATCTTCTCCAATTCCCTCCCTAATCTTGCATTCAGTTGTCCCACGTTTCCCTGCAATTCCAGCACTGATGCTCCCGACGTCGGAATCTGAGAGATCGAAGCTTCGAGTGTTTCAACACTTGTATCCATTCTCGTCACTGGCATCGTCTACCCATGAGTTGATGGCACTGATACCAAATGATAGAACTTGCCTGAGCAATCTGCACTTGTATGCTCAATTCAACGACAAAAGAAATGGAGAAAAGTAAAATTAGGCGCAGAATTTTAGGAAAGAGAATGAGTATTGAGGAAATACAATATGTATTTCATAGACTCGACTATTACAGGACTGATTAACAAGAATCGACAACAAATATGGCAGGTTTTGAGAGCTGCCCCTCTCCCCAATGATTCACAGATTTTCTCCCACCCTGTGAATGCCTTTTCTCATTCCGTCTCTGCCTTTTTATTCTCTTCTAACCAACTAACTCCCTTCCCCAAAACAACTGAATTAGTTATAATAACAAATCCTAGTCAGCTGCCCTCTTGTGACGCCTCATACATAAAATGTATGGGTGGCCTATCGGATAACTTTACTTTTGTTCCTGCAGATAAGCAGAAAATGGTTGCTAATATGGTTCCAGCCATTGAGAAAGCAAGGCTGTATCGTGGAAAAGGTGGAGAAATAATGCGTTCTGCTGTTTCTCGCTTCATCGAATGCATTGCTCGAGTTCAAGTACATTTGACAGAAAAAATAAAACGAAGTTTACTTGATACACTTACTGAGAATTTGAGACATCCTAATTCTCATATACAGGTCTTTCTTTTGCACATAAACTCTATTTAGAGCGCATTTCAAATGTTGAACACTTGTGTCACATTTAAACTGGAATGTGCAGAATGCTGCTGTTGAAGCCCTGGAACATTATGTTCCTGCTTACCTTTTGTCCATGGAAAGCAAAGGCGTGAATGATATCACGTCAAGATACCTTGAGCAGTTGACTGATCCCAATGTGGCTTCAAGACGAGGATCTGCACTAGGACTGGGTGTTTTGCCTTTTCAGTTGCTAGCTAGAGACTGGAAGCCTGTATTATCGAAGCTTTGTAGTTCATGTGCAGTTGAGGTATATTTTAGTTGCCTTCTATACAGGGGGAAAAGTGTAAAACTCTTTACCAACCTCCAATATGTGCCCCCTTTTTGCTACTCTGACTGAACAGTCGCATATATGCAGGATAATCCTGAAGATAGGGATGCTGAAGCACGTGTGAATGCTGTCAAAGCACTTGTATCCGTTTGCGAAAAATTAACGGATGCAGAAAAGTTTTCTGATTTCTTTTCCGAAGAAGATGGCATTTCCCTCTTTCTTTTCATCAGAAGTGAAGTGATGTGCTGCCTTTTCAAAGGTTTGGATGATTACTCTGTTGATAACAGGGGCGATGTAGGTTCTTGGGTTCGTGAGGCTGCGATGGATGGCCTTGAAAGATGTACATACATTCTATGCAAGAGAGATTCATTGGATATTCCTTGTAGATCACAAGGATTTAATTCTATCACAGAGCTGCATGATAAAGAGAGTGCGCAAAATGACCAGATCAAATCATTTTTTGATGCAAACCTGGCAACCAATTTAGTTGGAGGCATTGCTAAGCAAGCTGTAGAAAAGATGGATAAAATAAGGGAATCAGCGGCAAGGGTACTCCAAAGAATTTTGTACAACGAAACAATTTTTGTACCACACATACATTACAGAGGAAAACTAGAAAACATAGTTCCTAATGAGGCAGACATTAAGTGGGGGGTATGTTAAATTAGTGAAATCTCCTTTAAGATACTGATTATTTACTGTCCTGATAAATGAGATGATTCTAAATTCACTGCAGGTACCCGCGTTCTCATATCCTCGTTTTGTTCAACTACTTCAGCTTAGTTGCTACAGTAAATACATAATATCTGGGTTGGTCATTTCTATTGGCGGGCTACAAGATTCTTTGAGAAAGGCATCACTCAGTGCTTTGTTAGACTATCTTCAAAGTACTGAAACTGAAGGGCAGAACAACTCCCGGGAGTTTGCTCTGTCTACTGATATACTATGGGTTCTACAAAAGTACAAAAGATGTGACAGAGTCATTATACCCACTTTGAAGGTAATTACACCAAAACTAATGATGATCATTGCTTATCTTCATGATTGGGGTTGTGCAAGTAATTTTGAACATTCAACAGCTACCAAAGAATTAAGAAGAAAATGGGATTTTTCACGGGTGGCTAGTTTATAATTCACAAGAAAGTTTGTCGCTTGATGTTTATGAACTGTTATAATCGGTCAAATTACTTTTTATTATCACATTTCATGAGACCCACTCTTAGTATCCACTTATCCATCATTCATTTCGATGTACTAATTAATAGTTTAAACTGGTTATAAACAACTCCCAAACACGCTCTCTGTCTTTTTCCAGTGCCTATGCCGAATTTTATCTTCCATGATTTTTTTTGCCCTTAATGCAGTAGTGTTTTCTCTCTCAATTTTTTCTTCCTAGTGCTAATTAGTTTAAAGATGCTTTTATCTTTCCATTTTTTTTTTATTTTTAAAAATTTTTTTAAGTAGAAGAGGCCTGGATGATCGGTCGTTTGAGAATGTTTTCAAAAATTTATCTTTATTGAGATTAGCTTAAGAGAATTGATTATAAAACTGAGTGGAGCTCACTGATTCCTCAGTCTTTAAAACATTAGATTGTGCTCATTCACTTCCTCTTTGCTTCAGAAGTGCAATGGATTTTGTCATTTACTTTGCCAGTATTATGGAAATTAATTAGTAGATTATTATTATTATTACAGCAATAGGTAGTTTTACTTTAATTTCATCAGTTCTACGAAGGAATGAAAGCCTGTAGATTGATCTACTTCCATCTTCTTTATATGTGAGCCTTTCTTTTAAGGATTCGAAGATTGGAATTTGGTTTAGCAGTGGAATAAATAGTCTGATGCAATACTGTTAACTAAGATATCATGCATCTTACTTTAGTCACATGTTCTTGTGACTGTTTGATTATTGAATAAGGTAAAATGTGAAAGACACGGATAGGGTCTGGGAACTTTGGCCCTATGGTTAAATGCCTCAGGTTTTTGCTATCCAAATCGTGTTATAATAATTTATTGTATTTAGAAATTTTTATATGAGAATACAGGAAGCGTAGGACCATAATGCAATTCTGTTTTCTGAAATTTAAGCTTAACTCATTTGTACCTTTCTTTTAATTTTCTTAGAAGTTTTGGATGAACCAAAAAAAAAAAAAGGGGGGGGGGGGGGGGNGGGGGGGGGGGGGTGGGGGGGGGGGATGAAATACTCTCTCTGATTTGGTCAAGGAACGACACTATGTTCCACATTTTCTTCTAATAATTCATTTTCCCTTGATGTGGATAGAAATTATGAAGGAACTGTGGGTTCCTGCTAAAACAAAGGGGTAAGATTTATAGCATTATAGGACACTCAATATGTTCTGGAAGCAAGGTATGCACACATGCTAGAGATAGGAAGAACTCGTATTCTTGTTGACACAGGTTGAGGAATTAATTTACTTTTTGAGAATTGACTCTACGTGAAGATGGTCATCATTTAATAACTGCTACCATTGGATGTAAAAGTTTCCAAGAGCTATTTTTATTTTAATAATCTTTTGAAAATGTTACGACTGGTTGATTGGGTTTTTTGCATTATTTCCTGAAAATAAAGCTGATAATATATATTTTCTTTTCAGACTATCGAGATCCTTTTCAGCAAAAAGATACTGTTGAACATGGAGGTTAGTAAATTCCATTTTTTAGTTCTTGCAAAGTTGAATATTGTTTATTCCTTTGCCTTTGTACTTGATAGTGGATTACTTTCTATTCACTCATAATTGTAACTGTGGGAATTAGGTGAAATGCTTCTAATCAAACAGACAACGTGTTTCTTCGATTTTGTAATTTCTTTGGTTTATCATGCACCTTTACAATACTACAAATTCATCTGTTACCTAGGTCAATCAGTAGCTCAAGCACATTATGATCAATGGACTGGCTGTGCTCTATCTTCAATTTTCCACGCCATCATAGTTAGAGAAATCCTGTTATAGCCTCTTTGCAAGATTTCTTTTATATTAGTTGCTGCACACAAGTGACTTGATGTTCCTTTTTCAAATCTAGTGATATTGTTATGAAGTGGTGGACTTGTGTGTTACTTACAAGTACACATTACCATTCATTTCATCAACTTTAGTACTACACGTATGCAATTGCTCTAAGAAAAGTATGTTTTATAATTCGAAAATTGCAAATCACCGCCTCGTGCTCGTGCTTTTGGAAACTTGCTGATTACTCATCTTTGGTTTGATATTAAGGAATTCACCATCTTGTGTTTCCTGTAACCTTGCTGATTATCCTCTTCCAATAACTTGGCTGAACAGTTTTCGAGTTTTCATTTCTTTTTTCCCCCTTGTGGAGTGAGCATCATACCTACAGTGGTCAATTCTCGTGTTGAAAAAATTAAAACCATTAGTCCAAGTTAATTGAAAAAGAGTATTATTAACATTGTTCTTAATACTATGAGGTAGTCTATTTTTACACCACAGGATAGGAGGTAAATTGCAATTTTACCTTTTAAATCTCTCAGACATGGTTCAACTTGATTATCAACTGGTAGCTTGAGTTTAGATGCATGTTTGGCTGCCCTTTTATCATTTCATTGTATGTTATCTTATATGTCATTTCTCAGGCCCAGACTACCGTCTTCTGTGCTGGTGTTTTGGATTCTCTTGCTATCGAATTGAGAAGATCAAAGGACTTCTCAAAGTTATGTGCAGGAATTGCCATACTTGGGTATATTGCTTCGATTTTAGAGCCTATCAACATCCGTGCATTCTCTCAACTTCTTTCATTCCTTGATCATCGCTATCCAAAGGTCTGTAACGCAGTTGCCATTTGCTTACTCTATAGTCCGAAAATTTTCTCAGAATGAAAATGCTCTATTAAATATTTGACACTAAAATGAAACCTGCTTATTTGCTCATGAGAAGTATACTCATCAGGTTTATAATATTTTTCCCAGATTCGAAAGTCTGCTGCAGAACAAGTGTATCTAGTCCTTCTAGAAAATGGAGATCTAATGTTAGATGACAAAGTAGATAAAGCCGTTGAAATTATTACCGAGACTTGCTGGGAAGGTGATATTGAAGAAGCGAAGAGCAGAAGGTTACAGCTGTGTGATATGGCCAATATAAAACCCGAAGAAATACTAAAAGCTACCAGTGCAGAATCGAATAAGATTGTTCGACAGACTCCCACAGCTGATGAAAATGCTTCCTACTCTTCATTAGTCGGGTCAGCTGGATTTTAGGGCTATCTTCTTTCGTCCCAGTCGTATAAAATTAAAGGTTTTTCATGGAGCGTGGAAAAGGCATTTTCTTGAATGAAGCCCAAACAGGAAAGAAGAAGCTCTGTGGTTGGTTGTTTAGGAGAGATGAACAATAAGAAGGATTGCAGTGGTGGTTCTATACTAGTGCTTGAATGGTTTGCCTTTGCCCTCCGCTAGTCTCTTTGTTAAGCTATGAATCAAGTAGTTTTGTTGATTCAATTATGAGAGCCAATCTACTGTGTGGAGAATAATTTTGAACGAGATTTTAATCTATTCTATCAGAAATTTTATAAAAACCTGTCTGGACCTTGAAGTTCTGTCGAATTTAGTGTTGGACTGCCAAAAAGAATTACCTTTCCTATTCTTTCCCCCGACCCTGTTACTAAGAAAGATGTGCATTTCTTAAAATATCCTACATACGTAGGTGGGAATAGGGGAAGGGGAAGTACATTTGCTCGAAAACAATTTTTAGCTCTCTAAGTTTGCAGTACTTTCTACAAATATTTTGATCCAAAAATTATAAATGAATGGTTTTTTTTTTTCGTAGTATTGAAAAGAATTGAGCAGCCTAATAGATATTCTTTTCCTTTTTTTCCCTACCATCTAGTCCTCCGTCCTCCTGTAAACAGGTCGTTACTGAATTGAAAATGATTTTGTAAAATAGAAGCTTATATCCTCTTAATTTCATACTTATTTATTAACCGAGTTTTGTACGTTACTAGGAGTTTATTTGATTGCAAATGTGAAAAAGGCAAATCAATTCTATATAAGTTGGACAAGAAAAAAAAAACACAAAAACCATAGGAATTCGATTTTTACTCAATTGGTCGAAAACATGCTTTAAGTGTTTATATCTTGGAATTCGAACTCGATTTTCATTTTCGTATCAAATAGCCAAAGTAGATTACAAATTTCTCGAATATGACATTTTTAATGAAATTTAATGTTATCAAATGGACTCTAAATGTAACAAAGACAACAAACTATCCAAGTTTGTTATTTCTCATATTGTAACTAAAAACACTGAAGAAAGAAAATTTGATTCTTAACACTAATGATGTAGGATGTTTTCACATTGCACTTAATTTAACAACAGAAATCCCCAAGTTTTCACGTATGTTATATTTTGGTCCCTTCAAGGGCTCAAAACTGCCATTGCCTGCATTCAACCGTATCTCTACAACGTGCCAACTTGTCTTTCCATTTAAAAAAAAAAAAAAAAAAAAAAAAATTAAATTCACGGCTATGATAAAATTTATTCTTTTAACAAAATGTTGACTTATAATTAAAGACAAGCTCAAAATCTTCCATCGTGGATCTATGTGCTACCTTGATATATATAAATGATCAGGATGGGGACCTTTGCTGTTATATTCCAAAAGTTTATTTTGTTAATTAAAGAAGAGTTTGAAGTTGAATCACTCCTTCGTTTTATTTTACATTTTTGTCAGTAAGTTATCAATGAGTTCATAACATTGGCGCCCTAAATAACTCGAGAAAAAGGGATTGAATCCAACGGCTCCTATCGATTTGCTTACCAGATGACATCCGAATCCCCACCCCCCCCCTTCCCCCCCTTTTCTTTTTGAAGCAATAACATTCTAATTATCATTTCTTATCAAATACAAGATATCTGAGAACAAACTTATTTCTTATTTGATAGCCTAAAAAATTAATCGAAACGTATAATCTCAAGGACATCATGACCAACGAGTAATGTTCTACCAAGATGTAGTACAAATATGGAATTTTTCAATTTATAATAGTATTATGACCGTTTGAGGAAAAAAGTATTTTTTTTTTTTTTGATATTTTATGTTGATGAAATTTTACCATTGAAAACGTTGAGCTGTTGATATTGTTTACGAAATCGTGGTTTTCCTAACAGTTTCTTAAGCAGGATTTGGGTGGAGCAAGATATGTTCTAGGCGTTTAGATTTTGAGAGTTGATAGCTCTATCCTAAGTTTTATATGTTGACAGAATACTTTTCAGATTTGTCATACAATTTTCCCTACACATGGAATCCAACTTTCTAAAGAGCAATACCTTGAAACTCCTAAAGAGATGGAGTTCATAAGTAGAATATCTTATGTATCGACAATAGATAATCTCATTTATGCTATACATTGAACTAGACTTGACACTTATTATGTTGGTGTGGTAAGTCTGCGGTGGCAATTGAGTTGAGCGAGTCATCGGCTTGTTCGCTAGAGTTGTCTGGACTCGACCCATGGGCTATTTAACTTAAACACTAGCCGAGTCCAAAAAATATTTGGACGAGTCAAGCTCGATGAACAATTCATGGAGCGAGTGCCCCTTCCTTGTCCTGCCCACAAGCTGTGCTCATGGGCTCGCTTTTATTTTTCGACCGAACGGTTATATTTTTTGAAAATGTGATTGTTTGGTCACGTTTAACTAAGAAAATCTAATATTGGGTCCCAAGTCACTTATTTAATTTTTTTTAACTCTATAAATACCTACTATTTTAACTCATTTTCACATCGATTCTCTACGATCTATCTTCTACGTTTCACAATCTAAAATTTTTAACTCTCAATTCAATTCTTTATATTAATCAATTTATTCAATATTACTTAATTGTTCATAATCAATCCTTAATTTTTTATTTTTTACTTCATTCTCAATCCAATTTTTCATCTATTATTTCCTATTTCATATTTATACCCTCTAATTTCTTTTTATACATATGATTCCCAATAGCTATGCTGAATCTATGTTTGGTGGTGGTAATTTATAAATGACACCACAATCTTATGTCTCCTAGGTCATAGAGAGAACTCAACTTATCTATTACTAAATCTCGTGAATGATACGAATCACTGATTTCTGAATTTTATATTTCTAAATATATACATGAGTTAGACGATGATTTACACGATTATGATTGAGAACTTTCTTTTAAAGTTAGAAATTTTTTAACAATTTTTTATGATATTGCAAGTTTGTTAGCAAGGTTATACTACGTACTAGTTCTAAATTACTTGAACAACTTTATCTTATTGCATTAACTTTATTGAATATAAAATTGATCTCGATTTTAATAATATATTATGTGCCGTGGAAACAAAATTTGAAAAATATTGAGAAGACTTACTTATATTATTATTATATTTTTAAACTTATGCAATGGACTTTACATATAATTTATAAGGTACAAAAATGGATATACGAAAAATTTCAATTGCATTAAATTTTGATGCTCTAATTACATATTCTAATAGAGAAGGCTTTAACTGAAAAGCATGAATTTTATGCACTAAGATTGGGTATGGATGTTAGACATGTGCCCTCCACACCCACCTTTATCGGTAATTTTGAAACAAAATAGTAAAAATTACTAAATTTATTCACAGATATTAGGGATGAAATATTTAATGTAGTTCTTCTAGTCTATCATCTTTCATATAATCAAAGTCAATTGGACATAGGTCCAAATGGAATACCTAAAGAATTACATAGATATTTTAGCCATCAAACGCTTGGAACCATAAAAACCAGCTTATGTAATGGCAATAGATTTACTTGATTTTTAAAGAAGTTACGAATGAATATATCCAGTTATTTCTATTATTGCACGTAATCTATTAACACCTCTGATTAGTATATGTAACTTCGAAGTCTACTTTTAGTCCAAGTGGTCGATTTTTGTTTGAGTTCAGATTACCACTCAAAAATGACATATTAGAAAGTCTAATGTGTATAAATGATTGACAAGACGTTGAGTATTGAGTCCAAAATCAATATACCCAGATTGCGTTTTATCAGGTAAATGATATTTAAATTCGTCATAATTTATTATTTGCTTGATAATATACAGTTTTTAAAACAAATTTAATATGTAAAAATTTATTTGGGTACAATGTCAACTCCGTTTGCTCAAAAAATAGGTAATCAGTCCCTAGTCCGAATAAATGAATAAAAAATTAAAAAACATAGGGGCTCGTGGGTGAGCTTGCTAGCCCCTTGAGCTCACGAGCTCAATGTTGAACGGAGTCTACCCTAGGTCATTATTAATCTAAACCTGGATCTGAACATTCAATACCTTTAAAGCATATTCTTAAATACCTTCGAGGAATAAGGAATTATATGCTAATTTACCCTTCACGAGAGCTTATTCTGGTGGGTTATATTGATTCCATCTTTTAGGCTGATAAAGACACTTGAAAGTCTGTTTACACTAGGTGGTGGGGCTATTATATGGAGAAGCATCAAGTAATAATGCACTGTTGATTACATTATGGAGGCTAAGTACATGGTAGCTTGTGAATCTACTAAAGAAGCGTAACAGCGTAAGAAATTCCTTATGGACATTTAGATGATACCTGCTAATAAGTGTGTTTTTACACAGTTATTAGGCACTTAATTCAAGCAACTATTGATTAAATAAATGAAATTCAACTCGCAATTAGGTAACATTTACTTTTATATTTAGGTGAAAATCCCAAATAAAGGATATAAAAAGCAAAAGGAAGAGAAAAATGACTAAAATCGAACATAAATATTAATTATGGGACCAAATTGCACAAATGTTGAAAGTTTAAAGACCTTGGATGCAATTTATGCAAGGAAAAAATGATATAAAAGTCGAAATTCGATGGCTAAAATGAGCTAAACCAACCTCGAGGGACTTGGATCACAATTAGATAGAGAACTGAAATGCAAAGAGAAGAAAATAGGAGTTGGGCACTTGCCCGATCCCAAGTGAGGCACGTGCCTTCGTGTCTCAACTAATTGTAAAAAACAAATTCTCTCACTGGGCACTTGTTTAAGCCAAGCCTGGGCATGTGTTCAGGCTTTGGGATAGAGGGACCTGTATGCTTTCTCAATTTTCCTCCGAGGACTTTCTTATGCAATTCTTGGGGATGATTTTGAAGGCGTATATCACTTCTCAGCCATTTTGTGCCCATTCTCTACATGCCCATTCAATACCTAAGGAGTAGAGAAAAAGAGGCAACAAAAGGGGAATAAAATCCAAGCAAAGGTGGGAAGAAATTAGGAAAAATCAAGGCCAATCCATTGCATTGCTTCAAAAATCCACCCAAGGGACAGATTCTACCTATTATCTTGATTTTCATCCTTTACTTTCTCTATTTTGTGATGTATTTCTCCATTTTTGAAAAATAAAATAAAATTGTGTGAGCTAAATCTTTTGATGTTGAGATGATTGAGGAAAATTTAATGTTTGCTTTTTAATGTCAAAATATTTATTGTTATCTGCATTTGTTATTGTATTTAATGTCTTGCATTTATTTGGCTAATAAATGTTGGTATTTAGTGATTTGTGCAATAGTTGAGAGACTGTTGTGCATTTTGATCAATTCAGTAAATGTCCTACGATTTTGTAGTGGATAGAAATATAACCCTAATCCTAGGTGACCCATTAAACTATTTTCACAAAAATTAATGTTATTGGTTGAGTTTTAATTGACATACAAATATGATAGGTTAAACCAATTAATTAGAGTTATTTGTACTCGAGAGAAGTAATTATCAAAATTGAAAAACTGAGTCTGACATAATTAATAAGTAATTTACTAATTTGCATGTTGAGGAATTAATTAAGTGACGGTTAAATGAAATCATGAACTCCAACTATTTAATCCTACAAGCCTTCCTAAATTTGTAATGTGGTGTGTTTTGAATCCAACTTCAATTTATTTCTCTTATTTTCAAAATTTAAGTCGATATTGTGTATTTTTCTTTAATTGTTAGAATTAAAATGATTAGAGTAGTGTAATTAAATGTAAATATTACTCGAGGGATCAATAATTCAGATTTGTAGTGCACTTTATTATTTGACTTGTACACTTGTTGTACATAATTTCAATGAACACTTGCATCTACATAACCCATGATATTGCAGCATGATAACAGAGAAATTGACAAATGCTAAAGAACCAGGGAGTCATCAAAGGGATTAATGCAGTGGAATGCTATGAAATGATTATTTAGATACGTAAAAGGTCCATCTGACTTGGGCATAAAGCTTAAGAAACCAAAAGAATGGGTAGGGCTAAAAAGTTACGGTACTTTAGACTTTGCTAGAGATATAGATCTTTACTTTATCTAATGCTCGTATAAGCTAAAAATCACAACATAAAAAATTGGTTTCACTCTTCTCTACTAGGTCTGAATATATAGCTACTTGTGATGCAGCTGATTAAGGAATTTGGTTTAAGGTCTTCTAAATGAATTATAATTTGTTGATGAACAATCTATTTTATTTTATGATAGCCGAAGTATCATACATATACTTTTAAGTAGAAATCCCATGTTTCATTATAAAACTAAGCATGTAGACATTAAATATCATTTTATAATGGTAGAAAAATATTTGATTAAATTTCAAAATGTTAGGCCATGAAACTATTTATTTAATGGATCGAACTTCTAAATAACACAACAATTGCAAAAAATAAAATAATTCTGAACACAAGATATGTTTTTGCCCTAAAAGAGCCTGGATATTCAGTCATTGCGACCTAATCATCCATTGAGCATCCTCCATGAGATATAGTTCTAGATCCACTATTCTCAACCAAGAAATCAATATAGAATATATGAAGAAATCATCAATTTTTTCAAGTTCTTTTTTGCCTCTTTGCACCCCGTAATCACACAAACTCTCAATCTCATAATGACTGTACTAAACAATAAAAAACTCTTCACAAAGAACAAATATTGAAACCTTACAGATTTACAAGAAAAAAACCCAACTATCACTCAACGAAAGGGAGAGAAATGAAGAGACTTAAAAATCGAACCATCTCGAATGAAAAGAGCCAAGACCAAGTTAAATATTCGTTCAAGTCAAGGGTCATCACCCAAGGGTTAGAATACAGCCATGTGGATGGCAGATTCACATCCTATATGAGGCAAAGACATGTGACTCACAAACACGTTTTTACAAGCAAACAGCAACCCGAAAGTAAGAACGATCCAAGTACACATTTATCCCGATAGGCCAAGTAAAATAGTGAGGCAGCTCAAAGCCATTAACAATCTCCACCTTACTGAACTATTTCTTGGCCTTTACTAATAGATCTAGTCATCTAGATCAGATGGCTTCACTTGCTCCAAAAACCTGGAAAAAAAATTAGTTAGTTTAAACATTTTCAACAAAAATACTTGAAGTTCTAATTATCACTGTCTCAAGTGATATTTAGAATCTTTAAGCAATTTATAAATTTATTCAGAGGCAATATCTTAGTCCTCAAATATGAAGGATTAAATTCTATAAGGCTTTCGACCAAATTAACTAAGCATTTTTCCCTCCCATATTTCTTACAAAATGAAATTTTATGTCTATATGTTTAGTTCTGTCAGGGTATATAGGATTTTTACTCAAATGAATGGCACTTTGATTTTCAATTTAAATCCTAATAGAATCATTCACAAAGCCATCTTCATTTAATAAACCTCTTAGCCAGATACTCTCTTTTACAGTATCACATGTAGCAACATATTTTGTTTTAGTAGAGGATAAGGCAATCTTTGATTATTGGTTTAAATCCTAATAGAATCATTCACAAAGCCATTTTCATTTAATAAACCTCTTAGCCAGATACTCTCTTTTACAGCATCACATGCATCAATATATTTTGCTTTAGTAGAGGATAAGGCAATCAATTTTTGTAACTATGACCTTCAAATAATACAACCATCACACAAAGTGAAAATGTAAGAAGATGTGGACCTTCTTTTATTTAAGTCACCAGCAAAGTAAGAATCAGTATAACCTTTCAAGTTTACACTTTCATTGCTTCTTTTATACATTAAACCTAAATTAGAAGAACTTTTAAGTATCTTAACATCTCTTTCATAGCCAGCTAGTGTGTTTCACCCGAGTTAGCTATAAACCTGCTTAAAATACTAATACCATGAGCTAAGTCAGGTCTGGTATGAACCAAAAGACATATAATTGAGTCTACAATGTTAGCTTTTCCCATTCTTCGAAATTCATCATCTATTTTAGGTGAGTTTTCACTAGACAATTTAAAGTTATTAGCAATAGGTAAAGTAACAAGTTTACAATCAAACATGGAAAAATTTTCAAATATTTTCCTCACATAGAAAGCCTTGTTTCAATATTAATATGCAATTATTCCTATCTCTTTTTATTTCTATTTTAAGAATCCTTTTAGCTTGTCCCAAATCTTTCATTTCAAATTTAGATTTTAATTTTGACTTAATGAAATCAATATCAGATCTATTATAGCAGGTAAGCAACATGTCATTAACATATAATAACAAATAAATGGATTTAGGTTCACCTAAACGTTTATAGAAGAAACATGAATCATAATTGGTTTTTACAAAGCCTAAAGTTTGCATAGGAATTAAATTTGATGTACTATTGCTTGGGGGCTTGTTTCAGCCCATGAAGAGATTTTTCAACAGGCAAACATTGTCAGTTTTTTACTTAACTTCAAACTCCTAAAGTTGATTCATATATATAATCTCATCAAGGTCACCATTTAGAAAAGTTGTTTTAACATCAAGTGATCTAATTCCCAGTTAAAGTGAGCAGTAAAGGCTAACAAAAGTTTGATTGAGGTATACTTAGTCACTAGGGAGAATATTTTATTATAGTCCATTCCATTTCTTTGAGTGAACCCCCTTACCCACTGATTTGGTTTTATATCTTTTATTTTCTAGATTAGAGTCTCCTTGTTTGATTTTGAAAATTCACTTGCAATTAACTATCTTTTGATCCTTAGATCTATCTACTAGAGTCCACGTTCCATTTTTAATGAGAGAGTCCATATCTTCATTCAGTCCACTTTCCAGAACTTAGAATCAGGACACTTAATGGTTTCATCAAAAGTAGTAGGTTTAGAATTCAAGGAGTCAAGAGCAAAAAATAAAGTAAAAAAGTCTTCACTGTTGGATCTGGTGGAAGGTCTGATATTCTTTTTCTTTCTGTCCCTAGTTCATTGATAATGAACAGGAGTAGGATCAGCATATTCATTTTCATTTTTAGATTCATCTTGTTCATGATTTATTTCAGATTGAGTGATCTCCATCTCAATAAAATCATCTTATTTAACAGCATTTTCAATTTGATTTTCCAAGATGGTTTCCTTGATAAGTTCAAATTTAGAAATTTTAAGATTTGATGATTCATTACAAGATATGTCATTTTCATTGAAGATGATATTGCTACTGACAATCACTTTAAAACCATTTTGGCATCTGACCCACAGTGTATACCCTTTAGTTTCCTCTCCATAGCTCAAAAAATACATTTTAAGGACATAGGTTCAAGTTTACCTTAACTTTGATGTGAATAAGTAGTGCAGCCAAAAACTTTAAGTTCACTGTAATCGGGTGTTTTTCCAAACCACAATTTTTAGGGACTTGAAAATCAATAGCATTGGATAGACTTCTATTTATGAGGTAAGTGATAATTTTTAGGGCTTCACCCCAGAAAAATTGGAAAGACTAGAACTGTACAACATACATCTTACCTTTTCCAAAAGGTACCTGTTCATTCTCTCAGCAACGCAATTTTTTGAGGAGTGTATGTTACAGTTCAGTGTTCTAGAATTCCAAATTCTTTACAGAATGAATCAAATTTTGAATTACACAACTCAAGTCCATTATTAGTCCTTAAAGCTTTGATTTTCTTATTTGTTTGATTTTCAATCATTTTCCATTGTTTGAAAGTTTGAAAAGTATCAGATTTTTATTTTAAAAGAGAAGTCCGTATTTTCCTTGAAAAATCATTTACTATAAGTAAATAGAAACTAAATTCAATTAAGGTATTTACTGATGCTAGACCCCATAGGCGAGCATGTAAATCACCCAAAATGGAAGTGGATATATAGGTTCCAGTTTTAAAAGGTAGTTTTTTCTATTTTCCAATTATACAGTTTTCACAAAAATCCAACTTTTTAATATTGTCATTTCCATAACATCCAAGTCTATTTAAAATAATCAGTCCCTTTCTGAAAATGTGGCCAAGTTTTTTATGCCAAATTAAAGACTTATAAGAGTCAGAGTTTAAGGCAATAGAGCAATAGCTTGCTATAGGTTCAACAAAAATAGTATATATAACATTTATCTTACGAGAGGAGATAACACTTTTGTTTCCTTGTTTTAGTCTTAGAAGACCTTTATGAATCATGATGTTGTATTTATCATCTAATTCTCCCAAGGAAATTAGGTTTCTTTTAAGCTCAGGTATATATCTGGTATTGTCAAGTTCAAGAGTATAGTTGTTATCTAACAACAATTTGATCTTACCAATTTCCTTTATTTGACAACTCATGTCATTCTCCATTTGAATTTGTCTTTCATTGAGATCAACAAAAGACCCATTCCTTTGAGTCCCTTTTGGTGGTACTCACAAGAACCACCTCCTCCTGAATGCCTGGTTTATTCTTATAGGCCACAGCTACAGAAACATTAGAATTTTTCCTTATCTTTCATGCAAGAGATTTTCTTAAAAAATCTTTTATTATATGTCCTGTTTTTCCACAATAATAACATTTTCTGATGTGGTTCTTAGATTTCACATGATTCTTGTTCTTTTCTTTGAATTTGAAATTTTGAGATTTATCTTTCTTGTGAGAATTGAAATTATACAAGTTTTGTTTCTTATTATGATTTAGTTTCTCTTCTATGTGCAAGCCTTTACCACACGTAGAGTCCTTTACCTCAAGTTTTAATTCAAGTTCTTTGTTCCTCAAGGCTGAGGTTATTATATCAATGGTAAGATCTTGCCCCCATATTCTAAGGCATTTCTGATGTCTCTGTATTCATCACTTATTGATTCAATAAGACAACAACTTATTGATCATTAGAAAGCTTCTCATCACAATTTGCTAAGTCTTGAATAAATTTTTTAAATTTGTCAAGATTTTCTTCTTAGTCAGAGGAGGGATCAAACCTAAAGTTGTAAAATTGCTTTAAGAGATAGCATTTATTTGGCATGATATTAGTTAGATAAAGTATTTCTAACTTAGTCCACAGAGCCTCAACAAAGGTAATTTCACCAACTTTCCTAATCACATTATCATACAAGTGTAGGAAAATTGAGCTCCATGCTGTATCATCTAGTTCTTGTCTCCTACAGGCACTAGTTTCTGCAACCCAATTTCCATTAAGGGCAGCAACACATCTTTGTTGTAATAATAAAGCCTTCATCTTCTGGCCCCAGAGATTGAAGTCTCCAGTACCATTCCATTTCTCAACTTCAAATTTATGTGCAGTAGACATGATGATAGATATATAGACACAAAGTTGCAATTATACAGCACACAGGGTATAATGATTCAGGAAGTTTATTGAATTTACAAGAAATGTGAATAACTGAATGAAGCAGAAAATAACAATTATGCCTACTTATCATGCAATCGCTAAATCAATGATGGTACAATTCAAGAAATATATTATTAGTTTGAAAAGGTTTAAGGAGTGGTAACTATGGGTTCCACAATTCTCTCAGATTCCCAGATTCTTGTAGGAGATCTAGAACAAAGGAAAGCAATGGAGGATCACTTTCCTTGAGAACCAATTCCAAACTTAATAGAATTAGCAAATTAAAAAGGAGGTTTAATAAAATACCAGAGTTCGAAACCTTAATGTTTCAGAATGAGGGAAGCAATAAGAGAATACCAGAGTCGGACCAAGAATCCTAATGCAGGTACAAGAAATCAACGAGTTACCAAGACTCGGTAAGAACTCAGTAGTGAGTAAGGAACTCAACAGGAATCGAAATGAGGCAACTCAACTCGCCAAAACTCAGTACAAGTTAAAAAACCACCAGGTTACAATAGTGAGTCAGATCTGAAATCTTCAGGACTCAATACAAACAACAGATTAAATAGAGTCAGTAGAGAGTTAAAACGAGTTATGAGAAAAAGAAATTTTGCCTCGAGAACCATATACGATCTTTAGCAAGATCACCAGAAAAGAACACTGGCTAAATCTTTTCCAGAAATAGTGGCATTGATGCCACTTGGTATTCCCCAAAACTATTTATTTAGTGGATTGAACTTCTCAACAACACAACAATTATAGAAAATTAAAGAAATCAGAACACAAGATATGTTTTTGCCCTAAAAGGGCCCATATGTTCAGTCTTGCGATCTAATTACCCGTTGAGCATTTTCATGAGATATAGCTCTAGATCTACTAAGATCAGCCAAGAAATCAATAAAGAATGTACAAAGAAATCATCAATTTCTTTGAGTTCTTTCTTGCCTCTCTACAACCCATAATCACACAAACTCTCAATCTTATAATGATTGTACCAAATAATCGAAAAATCTTCACAAAGAACAGAGATTGAACTCACAAAAATCGATTACAGATTTACAAGAGAAAACCTTAACTATCACTCAGAGAAAGTGAAAGAGATGAAAGGACTAAAAAACCTATCTCGAACGAGAAGAGCAAGACCAAGTTAAATATTCGTTACAACCATGTAGATGGCAAATTCTCATCCTTTAATAAGAGGCAAAAATGCGCGTGACTTACAAACACATTTTTGCAAGTAAACAGCAACCCGGAAGTAAGAACAGTCCAAGTACACATTTAGCCCAACAGGCCAAGTAAAATAATGAGGCAGCCCAAAGCCATTAACATAAAAGAATTCTAATAATTTTTATCCTGCCAATATTGCCATAAATATACTTCCTTTTAACAGGTTTGTCAACTGCTTATGTTAAACATTGACTTTTGCATACTTGGAACCATAAATATACTTCCTTCTAACAGGTTTGGCAAATGAAGGGTTGTTTGAGGATTCTCGTATCTTCTTTGGCTTGAAATTTTGCAGTCAGTTAGAACATCCTCTCTTTCTAATTCGGAAAACTCTCTCAACTCCTTTTGTTCTTCTTTTCTATTTTTTTCCTTTTTGTTTTGCAAGAAGAAACTTAATATAAGGTGATTAGGTTGTGTTTTTACTGCATGGGACAATAACTTTTAGATAATGACTCTTTGGTTGAATCGTGGAGAGTTTTGATTAGATAGTGATTCTTTAGTTGAATCTTGGGAGAGTTTTGAGCTGTAAATCTGCAAACTCGATACTGCTTTTTCTTGCTCGGTGCTTAAGCTTTATCCCCATTGGTGGATGAAAAATCTAGGTACTCTTCTATATTTTCTATGATATTGTTGATGGGTTGTGAGGCAGAAATTTTATTTGGACCTTAACCCCCATGTATTCCCGTTGCAACTTCTTTGATGTCGCCAGATTGTTCGAAAGTGTACTAAGAAGGCCTAGCTTATAAATCAGAGTGTATGTAGTACAGTTGTTTTGTTCATAAGGCGCATGAAATGCCTAAATCGAAGCTCATCAGTTATTATCTTTTGGGAAATAAGACTAACACAATCATGTAATTGCAAGTGTTATGTCCTAAATCCAAATACATATTGATGCATTTTATTTATGGAAGATTTATTATTTATAGAAATTAATATTCTAATAAATTAAATAATAGCGTCCGAATATCCAAATCTTGGTGACTAGTTAATCACATTTAGTTGTGATTGTGAGATACAAATTATATATGATTGAATCTTAAATATTCCATGGTTGTATTTAATAATGAGCTATATATACCATTATTATGGATAGATCATCATATGTGGCTTTTCTTAATTGTGAAATAAGTAGCTGATTCACAAGTTAAACTGTTATGACATTTAAATGAAGATATGGAGTTTTGTTAAGGGGACAAAATATTGGAGACTCGCGACATTTCATGTAGATGACTATCTGATTATCAGTGTTAAAATTTTTTATTTTTATTTTTTTGTGCAGAGGTGAAATAAGAAATCAATGCATATGCACCTAAATTGGCTCAACATTATTCAGTCAACTAATGCAGTGTGTAGCTACCCACTTTTTTACTATTTTTAGAAAAATAAAAATCTGACAATCAAAACATGGTTTAATTGAAAATTGACAAACCATTAAAGCATAGTACTTGATTTTGAAATCTGAGTCCTTGGTTTTGAACAAATGAAGGAACAATATAAACATATTTATGTATACATTTAATCAGAGGACGTGAACATAGATTAAAATTCCTAACATTTTTGTTCCTTAACATTTCCAGCCGAAGGCGAGGATGACAAAATCATGACATGAATTCTAAATTAAATCATTAAAACAAGAATCAAACAATATAAAAAGATAACTCATGCATTATTACCATAAGTTAGAATTGAATTATAAAACGTACAAATAAATGGCAAACCTTAGGATTTAGAGCACATGCTTGACTTTAGACAAGGCACAGAGACTATTTTTATCATGTAAGGTATAATTGATTTTGGTTTGAAAACAATACCTCCTGTATTGGATAACTAAGAGGTTTTAATTTACATTAATTATATAAAAGGATGTAGAAAATCACGTTTGGTTTCCATTAGTGTATTAAATTACTAATGTAATGTTTAATTGTCATTTTAACTAATAACTTGACTTATATGGAAAAGAAATCAATGATATAGACCGTACCATGAAAAATATGAAATGAAGACTAATTAAACCATAACATTAAACAAATGCATTAAATCTCAATCATTTAAAGTAGGAAAAAAATCACGTGAAAAGTAACTTTTAAATCAATTCTTTTTGAGTCTACAAAATCGATTTTAAAACTCTGGCTCTGATATCATTTTGTAACGTCCCAAATTGTATTGAATTAAATATTAGGGTGTTACCGATATCATTTTATAAACATACTTGAAGCGGAAATATTTAATTGGAAATTTAAAACCTTTAATTTATTTGAAAATGAAATAATAGTGTCATAAAATTTAGAGCATTAAATGGAATTAAAGAAAAATAAAAAAGAATATCCTAACAGAATTATTCTTAAATATTTTCTTGAAACTCTTCTTTATTTGGCAACACGCGCACCGCTCAGACACCATCTCCGTCGACTGACCTAACTTGAGATGTTAAAATTGAAGGAGTGCGTAATTTATACTTAGTAGAACACGTGCGTCCAAACAATTCGATAACTTTTTAAACATGTATCTATAACATTCCATACCATCATTTCATTAAGAGCAATCAATGATCAATCGAAAGCTCTAGCACATTTGAGAAGACTCGAAGGCGATTTCACATTTCATTTCATAGGGACCCACACGTCAATTAGCATTTCATGAAATAAATCACATAAGAAGAATTATAATATTGAAAGGATAGAATAGTTTGCACATAGTATCCTACCTCATTAGATAAAACAATTTTTGAAAAGCGGAATCAAAAATCACATTCAAGATCTTTATTTTTGCATAGTGCCGTGTTGAACAGATTTTATTATTTGGGGAAAAGTGAAAACATCTATTATACTCCTATGATATTTATAAAAACAAAAGGGAATTTTGGAAGCCTAGACATATGCAAAATGCCACGTTCTTCCCTTAACAGCCTCAATCTCATATCTCCATAATGTGTTTTTTCCCCCTAAAATGCTTCATTCTCGTACAATTTACAGTTATTTTCCCCTATCTTATCATCACATGGAATCTATCACTATAAATCCCTAAAATCGAGCAATTAAATAATATTAAAATAAGAATAATGGTCAAATCTTATCAATCCCCAAAATCAAAAGGCCTACCCTTTTCTTTTTATCATTTCTACACGTCTATAAGAAAACACAATTCAAATTCCTTAAAAAAAAAATAATAATAATAATTACTCCATTCACGTTGACATGGGTAAGTGTTAAAAACAAATAAAAGACTAATAAATACCAATTTCTTTAAACGTCAATATCTTAAGTTTAGCTCATCCGAATCAACTTTTTCTTGGACTTAAAATACAAGATTAAATAAGAGCTATCAAACGAGCCCAATATCGAAATATAAAATATCTTTCTTTTGGTATTTAATTATTTGGTCCAAATAAAATATGAAACTAGAAACTATTTCATTTTAATCCTCAAATTTTCAAAATATAAAACTATAACATATAAGACAAATATATTTTTATTCTAAAATTTTCGGGGCGTTACAATAAGTCTCTCATATTCTTCTCAATTATTTTTGCATGATAAATTTGAAACTTAGAAATTCACAGTGCACCTATTAGAACATATTGGTCAAAGCCTAAAATAGCTTAAACAAGTTGTATATTTCTTAATGGGAAAATACAATGACAAAGAATTTTGCCACGCTTAATAATAACTATGTTGAGATTTAGTCCAAGATTCGTTCTCCTCACGAAAAGCAGTACCTTGCTTAAAATCTCAATTGATATTTGATAAATTGTAATTGTTGCCAATTGCGCTTTTATAATTAATTACGTATGAAAGTTTCTTGACGAACCTCGTTCAATCAAGCTTCCGTTAAAAATGACCTAATACGAGCTTTGATCAAAAAGCATTAAGTGCTAAACTACAATGATTCTCCAGGGTAGAAAAACGGGTTCTTACGCTCAGAGATTCTCCACAGCACATCGCAATAAGGGTAACTTATCCGTCAAATTTACATTACCACCCCCAAAAAATTGAACTCTGCTTTACGTAGAGTTTCCAAAGTACAATTAACCTCTTGATTTGAAATCATCACGGTTGATTTATCCCGGTAGCACCGGGATGGAATTTCCTTCGATAGGGGACGAAGTCTGAAAAATGTGGTCAAGACTTTTTGCAAGAATTTCAGAATCTACATTTGAAGGCTGAAAATCAGTGGAAAAGTCAACCTGTAGGATCAGCTAAGTTCAAATTTGGCAAATGGATCAACTTAATCTTGACACTTCAACAAAATTTCTCTAAAATGCTTTTGTCTATAAATACTTTTATTGTTCATTAGTTATAGCATACAATGGATAAAGCAAAACACTTGTGTGTATGCGTAGGATTTCTCTTAAGTAATCAATGACACATTCTTTCTGTTCCTTTTCTTAAGTCTTCAATTATGCAAGTATACTTAACATCAGGTGAATTTCTTGATTAGGTTTTTAAGACTGACTTAACCATTTTCCAGCAAGGGGTGAAAATTTTGAAGGGTTAAGGCTGCATGGCGTTGTAAATTTCGAGTAGAAGACTCTAGTCCCTAACAGGTGGTACCTGAAAATTGAGTCACTACGGTCATCAATTCTCCATGGACGACCATGACATAAACCGGGTCACTATAGCCAATGATTCTCCATAGACGACTACGTAGAAACTAAGTATTACGAACAACCATTCTCAAAGCCGAGTAACTACAGCACAAACCAAGTCACTTAAAAAAAATTACCATAGCGAGTATTGTAGCAACTAGGTCACTACGACAAAACAAAAAATTAAAATTAAAATAAAAAATTGATAAGATCAACATAAATATTAATTGGATTACCATTATTACAAAAATTTTGTCAAGACCGATCTTGGCAAGCAACTAGGTCACGCTTAATACAAAATAATCACCAAATACTGACATCATCAGTTATCTGGTTGTTGGAAATTTATTTAATCATGCACAAAAGAATTTAAACAATATTTCAATTTCGACCAAGGATCTGCTTTGTATTTAAATAGAAATTGTGATAAAAATTATACCTTTATCGAATTCTACAAACACATTTGCTTTTGTTGAACTCAAACAATCACGATCTGTAATCCATAATTGTTCAATTATTCAGCCTCTAATGAAAATCTACACAGAAAACAAGATCGAGAAAAGTGGGTTTTTTACTTTTCTTGTATTAGCAATAATATGAATTTTCTCTTTACAATTTTCAAACCCTAGGAGCTTATTTATATAAGTCCAAACGAGCTTGGCATGTCTCTTAAACTTAACTTGGTATAATATTTAATTAATCCAATTAATTAAATTTGGTTTATGAATTAATTAAACCAATTAATTAATTTAGGCTATTAATAAGAAACCAAATTAATTAATTATCCAACACGTCTTAATTAATCAATTGGTGAACCTCATTCTTCTAGTTCTCCTTTAGTGTGTGACTCATTAGGTTCTCAATCACAATACCTAACAACATGAATTATTATTTTGATCTAATCAAAATCGATAAATTAAAACACTATTTTTAATTTATCACTAATTCACATTTGCCGTCCCAGATTTACATCTAAAAATGTGTCAAGGCAATAGATGTGACAGAAAATGTCACGGTGTATGGCAAAATCAAATTTGATCGTTTATATGACAAAATCAAATTTGATCGTTCACCGTGGAACTATAATCCTTTTGTCAATATGATCCGATCAATTACGAAATATGGATATGTGTCAATCTCAATTATCGATCATAGTTTTCATTCCACTATTAAGTCAATATAAGTCGAGAACTCCTTTCGACTTATGAATACACCTTCGCCAATGATTTCATTATTGACTTAACTAGATGAAATGCAGATCATAATCTCTTACTATCTAAAAGTGAAGAATTTTCTATTGATCATTCAAAACCTTCACATGATTCTTAATATACTTGAACGATGCCGTATTAGGGACTCTTAGTAGAGCAACATCCAACATCACCAAAGTATGACTATCCTCATCTAAGGCAATATGATAACCTCAAGTCAAAGAACCAAATCCACTACCAAACATTAGAGATTAACCATCAATACTCAGATAGTTATCCTTGTGGAATTTCCCAGTGGGTCTCCAATATTCGTTCTATAACAAAACATCTACTTGTTCATTTAAGTGTCACCATACTTTAACTTATGAGATCAGCTACTTATTTCATAAGTAAAAAATGTCACACGTGATGATCTATCCATAATAACGATATCTGTATCTCGTTATTTACGACCACAGATGATTTAAGATTCAATAATATGTAATTTGTATCTCACAATCACAATTCCTTACAATTAACAAATTACTAAGATTTGAATCTATGGACTCTATTACTTAATTTAATTGAATATTAATTAATAATAAATTTACCATAAAATTGCATCAATTATATGTTAAAAGTGTTTATGTCCAAAGTTGATTGGACCTAGAGCATAACAGTTACAAACTCTTACTTGTATTAGATTCAATCACTTATGTATCATAAGAGATTACATGATGATCATGTTTATGCTGCGACAACTCTTTATCAATGGATTTGCAATATTATCAATTGTGGGAGTTCATTCCATTCTTTATGTCATTTCTTTATATTATCTCTTTGATAAGATGATACTGTCTTAATACATATTTGAATCATTGATGAGACCTTAGTTCCTTCTCTTGTATGTCTCTATTGTTATTACAATACAAATATATGTGATCAGCAATGTTAGGAACTACTCTGAATCCATTAATGAACTTTTTGATCCACACCACAACTCTTTGTTGCTTTTGAAGTGATTGAATCTAGTGCAAGTGGAAGTTTGTAAGTATTATGCCCTAAGTCCAATCAACTTTAAACATAAGCATCATAAGAGTCTACATGACGATCGTGTTTATATTGCGACAACTCTTTGTTAGTGGATCTGCAATATTATCAATTGTGCGAGTTCATTCCTTTCTTTACGTCATTTTTTTTAATTTCTTTGGTGAGATAATACCGTCTTAACACATGTTTGGATCATTGATGAGACCATAGTTTATTGACTTGCGTGATAGCTCTATTGTTATCACAATACAAATATATGTGATCAACAATGTTACGAACTGCTCTAAGTTCATTAATGAACTTTTTGATCTACACCACAACTCTTTCCTGCTTTTGAAGCTTATCATGTATTAGATTTCTACGATGGAATTAATGGTTGTTTCATGTTTGGAACATTTTCAACATACCTCTTAATAGTAAACCAATATCGTGTTTGAGATTTACTATCATCTAGTCTGATCAGAAATTAGTATCAGTGTATCCATGAACTATCCGTTCATATTTTCCATACAAAATCTTCTCAAGATTTTATCGATTAAGGTTGGGATGAGTTAAACAATCTTCTAGATCTATCTCTATAAATTAAATTGCTTCTTCCATATATTTTATGAATAAATCATTCAACAACCAAAATTTCAACGATTGAAACATAGGGATGTCGCTTCCTATTAATAATATGTCTTGCACATATAATATTTGGAATGCGACAATACTTCACTATACTTTTGTAGGGTAATTGTCACAAAACGTCCCTACCTTTCATGCCTATTGTGGAAAACGTCCATGCCTTTCTTTTTTTTTGATATTTTTGCCCCTATTTCCACATTTCTTGACGCTGAACGTCCTTCTCACCAATTTTGGATAATTTTACCCTCCATTTAAATAAAACAAAAAGAAAAGAAATGAAACAACAAATAACTAATTGCAACCACAGTCCCCAATTTTAAAAAAATTACAAATGGCATCCAGTTTATGTTCTTTCTTCTTCAAGTCTGTGAAGAACACCATTTGACTCCAAAATTTGGCAAATGAGTGCTGTAATTTATAAAATTGAACAATTACCCAGTGTTTTTGGGCCTGAATTTGAGTTTTCCCAAGTTGATTCATAAGTTGGGACACATTAGACTCACGAATTGATGGAGGATTATCCTCTTCGCGCGACCGCACATTTCGTGAGGTCAAATCCAAAATTATTGCATTTGGCTGATGAATTGAAGCAATTAAATCCATATCTAGCATCGTTTGACCTTCAATTGCATGTCGATTGATGCAATTTGTAGATTGGAGTCGTGGAGGGATGCCAATTGAAAGGGGATTTGATCGATTTCTATGTGTGTTCACTATTTCTGGACAAACATCCATTTCAACGCCAAATTGGGAAAGACCCATATGCTCAGTAGATGCGCCATAATGAGTAGTGTCCTGTGGTGGTGGTTGGCGATCATGTGTCCTAGCACCGTCACCGAAAAATGGCTTTGTAGGTCGTGAGTTCGTTGACTCGAAAATTGGTTGTAGATCTCAATTTTCTGGGTTTTTTGCTGTAATTGGAACATGTATAGATGCGTCTTGGTGAGCTTGAGTAGCTTGTGAGTTGTATGGAACATGGGCATCCATGGATTTGGTCGAATCTGCGATAATACCGTGTGTAAGAGGTGATTTTTGGGCAAAATTTGGCTCGATTTTGCTGGGATTTGGGGCTGAAATTTGCGTAGGGATGTTAGGGTTAATGATGAGCTGGTGGTGGTGTTAAAATTCGGTGGCCTTGCTGCCGAAAATTGGGTTCCATGGTTGTTGGCACTATGTAGAAAGTTCTATATATATTTATGACTGATTTGTAATTTTTTTAAAAATTGGGGGCTGTGGTTACAATTAGTTATTTGTTCTTTCCTTTCTTTTCTTTTCGTTTTATTTGAATGGAGGGTAAAATTGTCCAAAATTGGTGAAAACGACATTTAGCGCCAAGAAAGGTAGAAATAAAGGCAAAAATACCAAAAAATGAAAGGTATGGACGTTTTTCACAATAAACATGAAAGGTAGGGATGATTTGTGCCAATTACCCTATTTTTGTTAGCACATAGTTTTTCTTCATTTTTGAAAAAATCAAACCTTTTGATTTTTCCATCAAATAAAAAATTTCAATTCCAAGAGGCTTTCTTCAATCTATATAAGAGTTGATCAAACTTACATATTTTGTAAGTATATTTGGATTCAAAACTTTCGAGTCGTGTTATGTACACTTCATCTTGCAAGTTCCTATTAAGGAATGCAGTTTTGACATCCTTTTGCCATAACTCATAGTAATGGTATTTAGCTACTGCAAACAAAATCCGAATGGACCTAAGCATAACTATAGGCTAGAAGGTGCTATCAAAGTCAACTTTTTGTCTTTGCTTATAACCACTTGCTTTTAGCCTCGCTTTGTATGTATGGATCCATCCACGTCGACCTCTTTGTGTAAACCCATTTATAACTTATGGGTTCTATCCTATCAAGTTGATCGTCATAACTCATAGTAATGGTATTTAGCTACTGCAAACAAAATCCGAATGGACCTAAGCATAACTATAGGCTAGAAGGTGCTATCAAAGTCAACTTTTTGTCTTTGCTTATAACCACTTGCTTTTAGCCTCACTTTGTATGTATGGATCCATCCACGTCGACCTCTTTGTGTAAACCCATTTATAACTTATGGGTTCTATCCTATCAAGTTGATCGATCAAGGTCTAAACTTGTTCACACACATATGGTTCATCTGGGATTCTAGATCTCTTGCCATCTCTTTGAGTCAACACTTGACTTCGTTTTTGTACAATTAGTAAGTTCATCATCTTTGATTAGTAATACTTGATTAGTAATCATGGATTCGCACTTCTTGAAGGTCGAATGATCATACCAGATTTACACGAAGCTGGATGTTCTTTGGATTCTCTACTTTCTAATCAAGAGTATGTCCTTCAATATGTGCGGGATCAAACTCAGATTCATGTACTTGGTCAATTATATCTATGGACTCTTGATCTCCTTCAAGTTCTATTTTGCTCCCACTATCCTTTTCTAGAATGAATTACAATTTAGAAATTACAATTACCTACATCTCCTTCAAGGAATAAGAAATTTCTTAAGATGAAGATTTTCTTCTCAATGAGATTATATAATTGATATCCAAATATTTGTTTTCTTCTGTTTACAATTTAGAAATTACATTTCAGATATCCCAAAAATATATATTTATCGGACATAAACTCATACTTTTCCAATTCAGTGTGCTTCACATAAGCATCACGGGCCCAAACTCGTATGGAGCTTTATCGACCGACTTAGATGGGACACAATTTAATGTATAGTGAGCTGCAATCAGTGCATGACCCCAAAACAATTTTTTATTTGGAAAGTTTGCTTGGCTTGTTATTAATTACACTATATTTAATAGTTTACAATTCATCCTTTCAGATGCACCATTATGTTGCAGTGTATGTGAAGGAAGTGTATATGGAGGAGCCCACTACAAGAAAATCTTATTAGCTTCTAGATAATATAAAATTTCATCTTTAAAATATCCCCACCTCGATCAGATCTTAGTGTGATAATATCTTTACCTAACTATTTCTCTATTTCTAACTTGAATCTCTTGAACGTTTCAAAAGTT
The DNA here is from genome assembly GCF_002742605.1 of Olea europaea var. sylvestris. Taxonomy (NCBI): domain Eukaryota; kingdom Viridiplantae; phylum Streptophyta; class Magnoliopsida; order Lamiales; family Oleaceae; genus Olea; species Olea europaea. Next base: position 377,523 of record NW_019268308.1, read on the forward strand.
TCATGCTTGAATTTCATCAAATACATGACCATTTCTGAAATAGTCATTAGTAATTGTGATGAAATAAGATAAACCTCATCTAACATTGACATGGGTCCATATGCATCACTATGTATTAGGCCAGTAATTATGCAAACCTTTCTCATTTTCAAGTAAAATGATATTTAGTCATTGTGCCTAATAGACATGATTTGCACTTCTCGAATGATTAATCAATTGACCCCAAAAATACATATCTATATGATTTTTGAATTGCATTTTTATTTATGTGACCAAATCTGTGACGTCAGATCTAGATGTTATTTAGATTATCACTGTTACGCCTTTTCAATTTCTATGCCCATTATAGAATACTCAGTATTTAGAATATAAATTTCATTTTGTAATTTACCATAACCATTAGGATCTTATCAAGATAAAATGGAACAACAATTCTCCTTAATATTAAAATAATTCATGTCCAAACTTAAATTCAAATAGTGTTCTGGTAATTGTGGGTACAAAGTAACGTTTCTTTAATTCCAATGCTAAGCCTAAAGGCAATGGCAAAAAGTATCCTCTAACAGGTAATGCAGCAACATTTGCTCATTTTCGACATGTAGGTCAACTTTTTCGTTGTGCAGTGGTCTACTTCTATTTAATTTCTCCAATTTGTATAAATATGAGAACCACATCTGGTATCTAATACCTAAAAAGCTAATGAAGCAGACATAAGCCTTGCAATTTTTCTTCCAGTGACCTTCCATTCTATAATGATAACAAGAGTTACTAGATTTAGTATTTTCATTTTTTTTTCGCTTTTGACTATCTTAGCCATCTTGGATACTTTCCTAAAGCATCCTTTAAATTTCCTCTTAATACCCATAGAGGAATAAATGGCTTGTCCACTATTACCTTTAATATTGGATTTAACAATTTTAAGCATGTTCAACAACTCAATGATTATGATCTCGAGCTTATTCATTTTAAATTCATAATTAATTGTGAATAGCCCTCTATGGTAGAGATTACAGGACCAAGTCAATACTTTGTTTATGGTTCATGATTGAACTCAATTGGGACAGCTTCTCAGTACAAATCATCTTCAGTACATGAGCATCAACTGAAGATTCCTCTGTAATTTAACACCAGCATAGTTGCTTGAAAGTCTCATATCTTTCCACACATGATTATAATCATATAACTTTTTTAAAATGAAAAATCATGTGTCAATATCTAAACTCTCATGTTGCTTTTGTAACTCAGTTGACATTATGTAAGCGTCACACATGTTCTAGTACTATTGTCATCACTATGTTATTGTATTAGTCACATCTTCTTTAGTCGAGTCATTAGTAGGTATCTTTGGAAAGGACTACGTAAGGACATAACCAATTTTCTTATGACTGAGGACAATTTTCAAATTGCAGTGCCAATTAAGAAAATTTGATTTGGTTGTTAGCATCTAGTATACCTCTTAAATACATATGGTTACTCTGATTCAATAAATATAAATGATGAAAGTAAAAGAATGATATATATAAAACGTATCAATTAATTTAACATAGTCTTTTATTAAATTAATTATATTCTCACTATTTAACTCAAATTTATACCCTCTTCCATAAATTTATGGATTTTATATTTGACTCCTAATGGGATGAGATCCTATTTGTTATATTAAGACTTTGACTGTATTCTACAAGCCTTAATAAAATATTTGGGTAGATACTATTATAAATTATATCTCCATACAATTTTTAGATCATTAAGTTGACAATTCTTTGTCTTCATACATCTTATGTGTTAGCTTAACATGCATCTAGAATTTATCTCTTTGAGTGTACTCAACAAAAATTAAACTTTAGTTAAATCAAAATCATCATTTAGAAATATCTAATATTTCATAGTGTCAAACATATCCCTAATAGACTAGTATTGAGTGAACTCAACAAGCAAATATCAATTGAGGACTTTGATATTTTACTATAATAATAAAAGGGAGATATAAATATGACTTAATATTTTAACGAGGGATTTGCATTCAAAGGTCTCATCGTAATAATTATACATATTTTATTATATATACAATATGCAAATAAATATCTACGTAATATAATAGTGTGGACGATTATGGACTTTTACTATCTAACTTCTCAAGCCATAAAAAATACTAGTTGAACAGTTCTTAGATGGTATTGCATTGACTCATATGATGCTCCATCTATATGGTCTCTTCCTCTTCTTGTTTCTTCAATTAGTTCAGCTACAACTTGTATCCTATATTAATTGGCATGCGGACCTAAATAATTAGACACGTAGGCCGACAAAATTACAATGAACTCACAAGTCCAAAATAAATAAGAACTCACATGCTCATAAAACAACAAGAATAAAACTAACTATTCAACACATCCACATGGCCAAGTCCATAAATCATCATTAATAATATATTCATCACATAAATACATTCCTGTATAATATCTAATATTATATGCAAACATGTTTCAAATTTCTAGCAATTAAGGCTGTCTAAACTAATTTAGACAAATGGATCGAAACAATTAAATAATTTATTAATCATATTAATTTAATTAGCGGGTATATTTAATTTAATTCTTATTTTAATTTTATATACCAAATTAGAGTCTAACTCAAATTAGAGTCTAACTCTAGTTCCACTATTATAGGGCGAAATTATTTAATTAAAATCAAATTTTAATTAAATAGCATATCAAAGTCCAACTCTAATTTCAAAATTCAAGACGGTTGAATTCTATTAAAATCAAATTTTAATTAAATAG